>NC_074665.1:31850653-31970653 GCF_029448725.1 Salvelinus fontinalis
ATGAAATATGCTTTATTGACATGAAAGTACAGCTCTTACATATTTTGCTCTCTCTCTCTTTCTGTCTGCTTCTCCCTCTCTCTCTCCCCTCCTGCCCTTTCTCTGTGTGTCTGTCTCATCTCTGTAGATGGGCCAGTGACTGTGGGCATGAGTTTGGACGTTGCCAGCATTGACACCATATCAGAGATCAACATGGTGGGACAACTTCCTGTGTCATTTATGACGCATTGTACATTGTGATAAGGGGTGAAAGTAGATTTAATTTCCTCCCGGTACGGGACATACTATGATTTTTTTTAATGGGCCTAATCATAGAATTAAATATAATCTCTATTAATTCAATGAGATTTGTAATTTAACTTTTGAAAAGTATTTCCTTTTGTTGTGGCATAACCAGTCATAATGTTGTCATCTGATTGTCAAATAAATCACTTCAAAAGGACTCCTTTACTAGGCCACCCGCGCACATTCATTCATCCACATATTTTCATCCTCCAAACAGTGGTGAATGGAAAGAGACATCTCTAACACAAAACACCAACAAGTCTAATGACTCATTAGGCCAGAATTTGTGATATTAAAATACATATTACAGTCCAGTATATCCAGTATGTCATGCTATGTAATCAGCTGTTAGACTTGAAGATGCACTGTAACTGCAGTAATGCTGACCTTTGACATTGCTCCGTAGGACTACACGGCCACCATCTTCCTGCGTCAGCGCTGGACAGACGAGCGCCTGGTGTTTGAGGGGAACAAAAGCCTGAGTCTGGACGGCAGACTTGTGGAGCTGCTCTGGGTACCAGACACCTTCATCGTAGACTCCAAGAAGTCTTTCCTCCATGACATCACTGTGGAGAACAGGCTGATCAGGATCTTCCCCAATGGAACAGTGCTCTACGCCCTGAGGTGAGTCATCTGGAGAAACACACACACACACACACACACACACACACACACACACACACACACACACACACACACACACACACACACACACACACACACACACACACACACACACACACACACACACACACACACACACACACACACACACACACACACACACACACACACACAGGGATCCATCAATACAAAGAGCCTTGGACTACACTGAACAAAAAAATAAATGCAACATGCAACCATTTCAAAGATTTTACTGAGTTACAGTTCATATAAGGAAATCAGTCAATTGAAATGAATAAACGAGGCCCTAATCTATGGATTTCACATGAGTGGGAATACAGATATGCATCTGTTGGTCACATATACCTTTAAAAAAAAAAGTAGGGGCGTGGATCAGAAAAGCAGTCCGTATCTGGTGTGACCACCGTTTGCCTCATGCAGCGCGACACATCTACTTCGCCTGTGGCCTGTGGAATGTTGTCCCACTCCTCTTCAATGGATGTGAAAAGTTGGAGATTGGCAGGAACTGGAACACGCTGTCGTACACGTCGGTCCAGAGCATCCCAAACATGCTCAATGGGTGACATGTCTGGTGAGTATGCAGGCCATGGAAGAACTGGGACATTTTCAGCTTCCAGGAATTGTGTACAGATCCTTGCGACATGGGGCCGTGCATTATCATGCTGAAACATGAGGTGATGGCAGCAGATTGATGGCACGGCAATCGATCTCAGGACCTCGTCACGGTATCTTTGTGCATTCAAATTAACATCAATAAAATGCAATAGAGTTGAGTAGTACTTGAAAGTATTTTTACTTAAGTACTTTACACCACTGCCCACCGGCACCATGGGGCACTCTGTTCACAACAATGACATCAGCAAACCAGCAGGTAGCCTAGTGGTTATAGCATTTGGACCAGTAACCGAAAGGTTGCTAGATGAAATCCCTGAACTGACAAGGTAAAAATCTGTCGTTCTGCCCCTGAACAAGGCAGTTAACCCACTGTTCCTAGGCCGTCATTGTAAATAAGAATTTGTTCTTAACTGACTTGCCTAGTTAAATAAAAAAACGCTCCCCCACATGGCCATATGCCCGGTACAGTGAGCATTTGCCCACTGAAGTCGGTTATGACGCCGATTTGCAATCAGGTCAAGACTCTAGTGAGGACGACGAGCACACAGATGCGCTTCCCTGAGATGGTTTCTGACAGTTTGTGCAGAAATTCGTCAGTTGTGTAAACCCAGAATTTCATCAGCTGCCGGGTGACTGGTCACAGACGATCCCCCAGGTGAAGAAGCCTGATGTGGAGGTCCTGGGCCGCCGGTGTGGTTACACGTGGTCAGAGGTTGTGAGGCCGGTTGAACGTACTACCAAATTCTCTAAAACGATGTTGGAGGTTGCTTATGGTAGATAAATTAACATTACATTCTCTGGCAACAGCTCTGGTGGACATTCCTGCAGTCAGCATGCCAATTGCACGCTCCCTCAAAACATGAAACATCTGTTGCGTTGTGCAAAACTGCATATTTTAGAGTGGGGCTTTTATTGTCCCCAGCACAAGGTGCACCTGTGTAATGATTATGCTGTTTAATCAGCTTCTTGATATGCCACACCTGTCAGGTGGATGGACTATCTTGGTAAAAGAGAAATGCTCACTAACAGGGATGTAAACAAATCTGTGCATAACATTTTAAGCCTTTTTGTGCATATGGAAAACATTGGGATCGTTTTTTTCAGCTCATGAAACATGGGACCAACACGTTACATGTTGTGTTTATATTTTTATTCAGTGTAGATACTGTAAGTCCCTGCAGGATCACTAAATCAAATATTGCTCAGTGTGCTCAATGAGAATGAGTAATTGGATTATCTAAAGCAGTGATTGAACAGTGCAAAGGGTTTATTTTAGGATTGAGGAGAGGGACACAAACCGCATTAGTGCCTTCAGAGGTACGCCAGAGGGAATACATGGGGAAACACTGAGATGGTTCTGCTAGGGGGAAAGAAACCTCTGTTAACCGTTTTCTCTCATCTCTCCAGGATCACCACCACTGTGGCCTGCAACATGGATCTGACCAAATATCCCATGGACAAGCAAACCTGCACTCTGCAACTGGAGAGCTGTAAGATTTCCAATTCACTTCTACATCTAGGCAGCAGCGTGGCTTAGAATTTATTCAACTCCTATAGTAGTGCTTTTCACGACAGAAAGAACCGCAAAGCGCTTGAAAAGCAAAACTAACAACAATCAAATAAAACAGCTATGTGATAGCGTAGGCCTGGACTGTGTTTCAGCTGGAGATGAACATTTTGATTATTTCAAGCCTCCAACAGAGGGAGCAACAGTCAAGAGGGAACCGCATGGCTTGAGCAGAGTGACGAGGTCAACAGGGAAAGAGGAGCAAGGCAGGCAGCACGGTTCATCTTCCATTCAAGCCATCTCACAGGCACCTCCCCGCCCCCGCCATCTGACTGCGACTTCTCTGTTGTCGTTGGTCAGGGAGGTGACCAAGAACCTGATGGTCACTCTGACAGAGTTCTAGAGTTCCTCTGTGGAGATGGGAGAACCTTCCAGAAGGACAACCATCTCTGCAGCACTCCACCAATCAGGCCTTTATGGTAGAGTGGCCAGATGGAAGCCACTCCTCAGTAAAATACACATGACAGCCCTCTTGGAGTTTGCCAAAAGGCACCTAAAGACTCAGACCATGAGAAACAAGATTCTCTGGTCTGATGAAACCAAGATTGAACTAATTGGTCTGAATGTCAAGCTTTACGTCTGGAGGAAACCTGGCACCATGCCTACGGTGAAGCATGGTGTTGGCAGCATCATACTGTGGGGATGTTTTTCAGTGGCAGGGACTGGGAGACTAGTCAGTATCGAGGCAAAGATGGATGAAGCAAAGTACAGAGAGATCCTTGATGAAAACCTGCTACAGAGAGCTCAGGACCTCAGACTGGGGCGAAGGTTCACCTTCCAACAGGACAACGACCCTAAGCACACAGCCAAGACAATACAGGAGTGGCTTTGGGACAAGTCTCTGAATGTCCTTGAGTGGTCCAACCAGAGCTTGAGATGATCTGCAGTGAAGAATGGGAGAAACTCCCCAAATACAGGTGTGCCAAGCTTGTAGAGTCATACACAAGTAGACTCGAGGCTGTAATCGCTGCCAAAGGTGCTTCAACAAAGTACTGAGTAAAGGGTCTGAATACTTATGTAAATGTGATATTTCAGTTTTTTTTTAAATACATTTGCTAAAATTTCTAAAAACCTGTTTTTGCTTCGTCATTATGGATTATAGTGTGTAGATTTAATTTAATCCATTTTAGAATAAGGCTGTAACGTAACAAAATGTGGGGGAAAATCAAGGGGTCTGAATACTTTTTGAATGCAGAAGGGAGTTGTGCTTCAAATACAGCAGTTCTGTAACATCATTAATTGAGCCTCTCGTTCTCCTTAATTGCCGGCCTCAACACGTTACTGAAAGAGATGAGCTGTATATTTTAAGCTCTGGACAGTCAATTCAGATTCAGAGTGTTTAGTAGTTATATGTACAGGGTTGCAGGTGTGATCGCAGGGTACAGTGAAAATATTAGCTTCTGAGCTCCAACATGCAGGACTAAGTTAAATAAAATAATGAAAATGGTCATAAAAAACAACTATAGAAATAGAAATAGCACTATATACATCATAACAACTTTAGCATTGATTAATAAATAAATGGCCATTAGGGGGGAGGCATAGTAAAGACTTTTGAGGGGCTGTACGAGGGAATGACCATAGGTGGAGCAGCATGACCATTGAGGGCGTGTGGGAACCAAGTAAAATGAAAACAATAAAGCTGTACTGCCTGCGTCTCAGAGATTGAAGGGGCGATGGCTTGAGTGGCTGGTGTACCTGATGGCGTTTCTGCGACACCTGGTGTTGTAGGTGTCCTGTAGAGCAGGCAGTGTGCACCCAATGAGGCGTTCGGCTGCACGTATCACCCTCTGAAGTACCATGCAATTTGCGGCTGTGGAGTTGCCGTACCATGCTGTGATGCAGTACGACAGTGTGCTCTCGATGGTGCTCCTGTAGAACACTGTGAGGGCCCTCGGGGACAGGCTAAATTTCTTCAGAATCCTGAGGTTGAAGAATCGCTGTCGTGGCTTCTTCACCACGGTGTCAGTGTGGCTAGATCATTTCAGCTTCTCTGAGATGTGTACACGCAGGAATTGGAAGTTATTGACCACAATCAGTCCACAATCAGCTCCTTTGTTTTGCTAACGTTGAGGGAGAGGTTGTTTACCTGGCACCACGCCGTCAGAGTGCCTACCTCCTCCCTGTAGGCTGTCTCGTCGTTGTTGGTAATGAGGCCTACTACTGTTGTGTCGTCAGCAAACTTGATGATGGAGTTGGAACTGTGTGAGGCCACACAGTCGTGGGTATGCAGGGAATACAGGAGGAGATTGTTGGCAGATGCAAACAGATGATCATATTTAGGGATTGAACATAAAAAGCGTTTTGCGATTTCGTTCATACTGGGGAACCGGTGTTCAAGTTGTGTGGTTGCAATATCAACAGACACTTATCCCTGGTATGTCTTTGCATGCATCCTTCACGACTAAGTTTAAATTGTGTGCGGCACAATGGACACAGGCTATAATGCACAATGTCTCAGGAGAGACTGTCTGGGTTGGCAATACTCAGTAGCCTATAGAAAACCGTAGGGCCAGCAAACCTAAAACTACAGGCAGTGGTGAAAATATTTGCACACAAACAAAAAGAGGACTTCAGGGGAGTTCCTCAAGTTGGATTTCATTTGATTTAGTTGAATTTACCTTGAATATTGCAGCCCATTTTTGTAGGCTATTAGCCAGACAAAATAGTGTCTGGATTTATCCTCAAGCCGACTACTTTTTCCTCATTGTTAGGTTATTTGATGTGTCATTTTTTGAAAAGGTTTTATAACTAGCAGCTAAATACGGTATATAGCTATAGATAGTACACTGCATAATGAAACAATCCCTGGTAAGCTAGCGTTTTGAGGGTGAACTGACTTTATTATTTGGCATTAATAGACTGGTTTTACGCACGGTAACTTTCTATCCAAGCTGGGAGAGAGCACGAGGACGGCTCATGTCATGCCGGTTCAGGTAGCCTATACAGGACAGATGGTTATGAGCTGATTAGTATCCTGTTGCATCAAACATGTATTTTACAATCTGCGATGTTTGAATTTCCAACTTGAATTACTGAACAGGTCATTATTGCCACATGCCAACAGTCTAAAAATGGCAGCATTGCAACACCATGTATAGCTTTAGGAAATGTTAGGCAATAGACACATAGACATGACTACATTTCAGCACCATGGACAGCGATCGGTTTGTGTGTGGCTGTCTGGCTAACACATTCTGTGTTACAAAACTGTGTTACGCCAGTGCAAGTCATGCTAAGCTATAGCTATAGCTATAGCTATATCACATGCCAACAACGAACTCAGTCAGAGGGAGCTACTGTTCCACTGATCCCACTCAATACATGTAGAGGTTAACTCAAGTCAAGTAAATTGTTTTCCTCTTTACATTACTGCCAGGCTAAACATATTCTGTGCATCCCAGACTCCCAGAGCCTTGCTTCAGCAGCACACTGAAAAGCGCCAGACTGTGAGCTTTCATTATTTTTAATGTGCTGCCAAAAATGGAACATCATTCCCCGCTCCTCTTCACTCCCCAGGCTGCGCTCCACTTCCAACAGGGAAGTTTAAAGACAAAAGATTACACTGTTTAGATAGAGATGAAGGTGACAACTGTAGTGGCTACTGACAGCAAAAAAGGCCTGGAGTCAGAAGATGTTCCCAGCCATGTTTGATTGTTGCTTAATGACGAGACCACACTCACCACAGGGGAGGATGCTGTATGGATTTGGTTTTGAAGATTTTTAAAAAGTCTCTATGCAGCCATTTTAAAGATGCCCCCATCTCATTGTATCAGTGAGGAGGATATTTTAAGAGGCAAAAGCTTTCCCTTCACCAGGCTGCAGGGTAGTGCACTTTTCAGGCTTCAGAGCACTTCAAGATCCTTATGTCCTAATGTAACCGTTCACGCTCTGCTGCATAGGACTGCGGCGCCGGCGCATGCTTCAAACCCTTATTTGCACATTGCCCTGACCTGGCAGCCATGAAAATAACGAGTTCAGTCGGGTAAAAGGGGCAAACATATCAGCACTGAGGAAGTTACAACAAGAGATCCTGAGCCTCAGCAGCTTCAAAGTCTCTGTTGCTTTTCGTCAGGGTGATCTGCATACTACGTTAAACACACTTTCCTCAATAATGTATGCCTTCCTGGATTTTCATACATGTCAGGGGAGATGATGAGATGGCAGTGTAAGAGCCATGAGATCATGGGAGATCATTCTCATTTGGGCAAAAGACCGTCCTCTGTCTCTCTCCTCAGTCCTCTCTCCCCCCGACTCGCAAACCGATAAGGGGTCGAGGACTGTGTCAATTCGTTAGTAGGCAAACGGAAGAATGTCCTCCCCGTCCCGATAGCCATCCTACCGTGGAAGAGTTTTGAAATCTGCCACACACCCTTTCAATCAGCTTTTGTTTTGCCAGAGGAGAAAGACATGCACACGGTTAAAAACAATATGGTCCTTATTGTTTTAGCAATAAATGTCTTGCACTACTAACTTCATTTGTTTTGAGCACTTTACACATTTACTTTGGGATCCACCGCTGTAAACGTCATTTGCCTAATGATGCGCAAGTGTAGGAGGCTTTTCAAGCAAGCGCATTTCCGTGTTCACTCTCTTCTCCGAAGCTCCACGGTTAACTTTGACCTTTTTCATGAGGAGGCGAGAGAGAACTGAAGCGAGAAGATGCAGGACGTGAGCAAAACTAATTGATAAAAGGCCAACCAATGAGTGTTTGGTCTAATGAAGCAACAGGAAATGGGGATCCTCTGTGTCCCAGTATAATGGAGATTTCTCCTCCTCCAGTCAGTCGCCTCGTAGGGCTTCTTATGCTACATCGTCCTCTGCAGGTCAATTACTGAACTACGTCTCATAATGAATCTCCAAAGGCATGAGGTTAGAAAACTGTTTCCGAGCAGACCTGGGTTCAAGTACTATTTGAAATCTTTCAAATTCTTTGAGCATTTGCTTTACCCCGCCAGATGTGCCAGGTGGTTTCAGTCAGTTTCGGAGCTGTACCCAGATTATCAGGAAGAAAAACTGTCAGTACTTTATAGCTTATACAGTAAGTAGCTTGCTCACTTTATAGCTTATACAGTAAGCAGCTTGCTCATTCGTTTATTATACGTTGTTATAAATACAGTGTCAATATGAGGTCTTCTAAATCAAATGTAAACTGGTTGTAAACCGGTCTGTAGGATTGTGTAAGGTACTGACATAATATAAGACCTGAAATATGGATGAATCAACTGCTGTTGTGTTAGGCAGGAAGGAAACTGTTAAAGCAGCGCTGTCCTCAATGTTGTTGTTTCCTTCTTGCCCTCTTTTTTCCCCCTTCTCTCTCCCTCTCTTGAAGTAAGGCTGCATTTGCATTAGCATTTCCTATTCACTCCTACTGGATGTCACAGTGCTTCACAATGACCAATGGAGGGCTGTTGCTCCTGTATGCTACTATTATTTAATAAAACGTTTACATGTTAAAGTTTGCCTGTGGCTGTCACACACTTACAGCTCAGTAGCCAGCTAACCTTTATTCATTGTTTTATGGATGACCGTTTGTGTTTCTATTACATGTATAGTAAGTAGTACATGTGTGATGAAGTGTTACTGCAAAACATGTAGTCGCTTAGTGTAATAGACCCCCATTAACTATCTCTCTCTCAATATATATATATATTTACAGGGGGCTACAACACCAATGATGTGATGTTCTACTGGACCAGAGGGAATGAGTCGGTCAGTGGTTTGGACACGCTGCGTCTGGCCCAGTACACAGTAGAGGACCACTACACCTCTGCGTCTGAGGCCATCTATGAAACAGGTTCGACTTTCAACTCCTACTGTGCCTCGAACATTATCCTTTCATTGTCCTTTCACAAATATTTTGGGCAACTGTTTAGATTTAGTCTTTCGTGACAGTTGTTAGCCATGTTCATCTTTTAAAGGGAAGGTTCACCCACGTTACAACATGACACATTCAGTGTCCTCGCCCTGTAAGCAGTCTATGGGCAAGGTATGACAGTAATCCATGCTTTGGTTTCATTTCCCTGACAGTGTTTCCATTTGCAAACGTTTTAGCATTTGTGGCACAAATCGCATTCAAGTCATGGTACCGATATTGCAATTTTTTGCGCATCATCCAAATCATCCGAAAGTATCATAAATGTATTGTGAAGTTCAACAAAGTCACTTATAGATGATTTGAGCATGATGCGCAAAAAAATGCTAATATCTGTACCTACCTTGTCCATAGACTTCATACAGAGTAAGAAAACCAATATGTAATTTTGTAAATTGGGTGAACTATCCCTTTAAATTGATATTTGGTAGTAAAGGAACCCTTGGGTTCTATTAGCACACTCATTCTAATGTCTCTCTGCTGTCTCTCTCTCTCTATCTCTCTCTCTCACAGGCCACTACCCCAAGCTGATCTTCCACTTTGAGCTGAAGAGAAGCATCCTGTACTTCATCCTGGAGACGTATGTTCCCTCTAGCCTGCTAGTGGTCCTGTCCTGGGTGTCCTTCTGGATCAGCCAGTCTTCCGTCCCCGCAAGGGTCTGCATCGGTAAACCACTGTTCCTTAAACCAGGAAGCACACCCACCAATCAAATCCATGCTTTTACCACCCTATCACACTCTCCTCCATGCAAAGCTGCTGATCAGAAGCTATTTGGCTGTCTGAAAACGTGTAGAATGCTGGCGGTTAGGGAAAGCAGGATGTTCCACAAGTATATCACACTCCTGTTAGCCTACCTTTATATTACTGTAGTATAGAGTACACATCTAGCCTGGTGTATTAAGGCCAGGTAACTCAACTCAAGCTGAATCCTATTGGTAGTTCATCATTAAACTCTATAGTTTTGTTGTTGTTTGTGAATTGAAAGGAAGACTGGCGATCTTGACGCTTTCAAATATTGAATGACTCATCCAACCATTGTGCCGTGGTTTGTGACAGGAGTGACCACGGTTCTGACCATGACCACATTGATGATGGGTGCCAGGACGTCCCTGCCCAACGCCAACTGTTTCATCAAGGCCATCGATGTGTACCTGGGCATCTGCTTCAGCTTCATCTTCGGAGCCCTGATCGAGTACGCCGTGGCCCACTTCTGCACCCTCAACCACCCCGACGCCAACATTGTCATGGTGAGGCCTTCAGCACTGTTATCAACAGTGGCGCGGTTATCATTGTCACGTTCGTCATCATTGTTATTGTCGCTGTAATCATCATTGGCATCGTCATTGCCGTCATTTTTATGATCTTGATCATCATCATCGGCATCATTGTTATCATCATCGTCGTCATCCTCATCATTATCAGAATCGTCATCAACTTTGTAATTTCTTGTCTTCTGCGACGTCGCATACACTATTAATGTAAGTATCTCGTCCTTTTTTTCATTTCAGTCAATAGCATCAGTTTTTTGGTGCTTTAATATGTGTACTCTTCACACATCTCACTGTGCCCCTCTCTCTCCCCCTGCCTCCCCTCCAGTACGGTCACCAGATGGGAGGCTTTGACGAGGAGATGAACGGCATGGTCACTACCATCGCCGCTGAAAACAATAGGGCCAAGAGGCGTAAGGAGAAAGCTGCTGCAGTCTCAGCGCCCATTGCAGAGCTGGAACTGGGCCCCTCCAGCCCCACTGGCAGCGAGCCCAAGCCCGAGGCTCCTGAGGAGCCTCCCAATCGCTGCCTCACTGTCCTGGTCCTCCTCCGCAAGTTCCTGCGCAGAGCTGCAAACTGTTTCCATGTGGAGAATCCCCACTTAATAGACAACTACTCCAGGATGACCTTCCCCCTCTCCTTTGTATTCATCAACGTCCTCTACTGGACATACTACCTGTACTTGTAACACACAGGAGTGTGTGTTTCGGTATGTGCATGTGCGTGTGTGTGTGTGTGGGTGTCTGAATCTGTGTGTTTCTGTTTGTAAGTGGGATTCATTCATACTGTATGTGTTTTTTTTCTCAAACAATGCACATGTTTACATTTACAGTCATGAGTGAGGCATAGTGTACAGTAGACCACCAACTACAGTACAACATCCTGAGGAGAATTACATGTCCATGCCACGTTTATTATACCTAATTCAGCTCATTACTGCTCTCATAACTGATGAATTTCCAGTAAGTTCTGTCCATGATGGCCTGCTGACAGATGACCTATGGCTGGTGTGGAGCAGAGGAGTGAGTGGCTGGATGCGCTGTGTAATATTTATGAATGAGCTCCTCACTGCGAAGGGAAGCATCCAGAGTACCTCTGGGTTAGGCTGGGTCCACACTTAAGCTCCGAATGGCAATATATTTAAATATATGCATCTCTCTCTATCTCTCTCTCTCTCATATTTTATTTCTATAAGAAATCCAGTGGCCTTGGCTCCCTCCACCACATTATGGAAATAGACTCTCAATGAGCCATAAACTGTTTTATATCATTTGTCATCATAGGGCAACAACTGCCAGCACCTTAACTGGACAGGAACAATGCAATAGAATGGTAGGAATATACAGCACCTAGTGGAGTAACAGTGATATATGCAGTATTTTTTCCATTGGAGCTGGTAGATAGTATTTTGTGAGCTTTGTGATCCACGCCATCTTAATGGTGAAGCTAGTACCTTGTAGTCGATGTTTTAGGACACTGACATTTTGAACAGAGGTGAAACCGCTACTGTAACAGGATGTCATCATCAAGCACCTGTGCATCATCCAGATAAGGGTTGAACTAACATCCCTCCTTGTCCTCTGTTGTGTGAGTGTTGTGTATGATGACGAATGTCATATATTCCCAATCATATTTTCACATATCAGTAATAACAAAGGACCAAAGATTTCAATTTGCGTTGTAATCTTTCCATGGTTCCCTTTAGACTTTGTTCCGTTCCGTATAACTACTAATACAGTACATTTTGAAATGTTTAATTATTAGTTCCCATTGAGGTGTAAAAAATCTTTCAAGTAAAGTAATAGCATGCTATATCAGCATGCAAAAGGAAAACTGCAACATTTCATAGCCTTGTGCAGACAGAAACAGTCTCACACTCAATGCATGTTTGTTTATTACTTCCTTGAATATCTTAAATATCAAATTCATTTTTCTGTTACAATGCTTTCACCCATATCCGAAAAGCCATTGACAAGCAGGTTGTCCATAGCACAAAATAACATATGACTTGTTCATGACTATGAAATACTAATTCATTCTCTTAATTAATGTACATAATGGAAGTCTATAGGTCATTATCAATAAAACGTCACAATAAGGTGCAGAGCCTTCAATTTGGCTGCTGGGGGTCAATGAGACCCCCAGCTCCGCTAAACCATTGACATCTACGTGCCGTTTTCACGGTATTATTAAATCAATGTTATAACTATTTGGTTTTAATATCATCTCCTCAAATAAAATAAAATCACATTTTATTGGTCACATACACATATTTAGCAGATGTTATTGCGGGTGTAGTGAAACGCTTGTTTTCCTAGCTCCAACAGTGCAGTAGTATCTAAAAATTCACGACAAAAAGAGCATTGAAAAGATTAGTCAGAACTTCATGTTTCCGATTATTCCACATTTAGCTCGATCTTCAGTTACACAGCAAATAACCGCATGCTTTTCATGATCAGTAAACATCAATTGATCATGTGATTTCAGATACGTGAGGGTAGCTTATCCATTAGGCATGTAGCTAGCTAGCTAAGCAAACAATGTATTATTAGCTTGCTTTGTCAGAAATAAGGCTTTTGGGAAGAGCTTGACATCGGCAAGTTCTCTTCCTGTCTATTTCCAATCTTCTGTCACCAACTGTAATGAACACGATGGGAGACAGAGAGCTGGTTTCAAACTCAGGGCGCAGCAGGTGTTCATTTGTAAAGGACCGCAGGAGGAGGCAGGTAGCTGGGTCCAGGGGCAGGCAGAAGGTTATACACAGGGGGTCCAAAAAAGGCAACAGTACAGGCAGGGAAAAGGCTAGTAACGTCATCCGGGAGATCAGGCAATAGGTTGATAACAGGAAATCCGATAGGCTAAAGTACAGGCAGGGAATAGGCAAAAGGTGTCGTTAGTGAGGCAGGCCAAAACTATCATACACAGGAGGACTATTTACAGGAAAAACTGAGTTCTGAATAGAAGTGTGTCACAAAACAAACAATACCTCACAATGATGGGGTGCAAAGAAACTGAACTAAATAGTGTGTGATAATGACATATAGGTGTGTGAACAGGTGATCAGAATTCAGGTGATTGGGATCTGGAGAGTGAGCTGCGTTCAGGGGATCTATGTGTTTGAGAGTGTGCGCTGGAAAGTGGTCTGTAAAGTGAGCTGCATTCAAGGGAGCTACATGTTTGAGAGTGTGAGTTGGAAGCAGACGTTACACCACCACTATACTGTAGATGGCAAGCAAATCAAACAATATTTTAGCTTGTTTGATTTGCTTGTTAGCTTGTTAACTAGCCATATTGACGTGATCTGTTATTAGCTAGCTAGTCAATTTGATGTGGTCTATCAATAAATGTAGCCTATCATGTCTGTCGTGGTAAAGCACTCTTAAAAACAAGGTTGAAAAGGGGATGTTAGGTAACTTCGCGAGGTAGGCCTATATTGGTCTATATATGTTTAGCCAACTGGATGACTTTTCTACCAGTAGCTTGCAAAGTAAACATTATCAGCTGAAAGTACATGGGCAAATGTGACCTTCTGCTGCTTGACAGGCAGAGCCCACAAAGGATGGGAAATTAACCTAAACCACTCAAACTTGTCAGGTATAGTTCACTTTTATGTTAAATCACTCAAATATCCAAGTAAGAGGGGCCAATATTGAGAGATATTGTGAGGGTAGCCTCACCTATCTGAAATTATTTTATTTATTTTATTTCACCTTTATTTAACCAGGTAGGCCAGTTGAGAACAAGTTCTCATTTACAACTGCGACCTGGCCAAGATAAAGCAAAGCAGTGCGACACAAACAACAACAGAGTTACACATGGAATAACAAACATACAGTCAATAATACAATAGAAAAAGTATATATACAGTGTGTGCAAATGAGGTGAGATAAGGCAATGAATAGGCCATAGTGGCTAAATAATTACAATATAGCAATTAAACACTGGAGTGATAAATGTGCAGAAGATGTGTGCAAGTAGAGATACTGGGGTGCAAAGGAGCAAAATGAATAACAGTATGGGGATGAGGTAGTTGGATGGGCTATTTACAGATGGGCTATGTACAGGTGCAGTGATCTGTGAGCTGCTCCGACAGCTGGGGCTTAAAGCTAGTGAGGGAGATATGAGTCTCCAGCTTCAGTGATTTTTGCAGTTTGTTTCAGTCATTGGCAGCAGAGAACTGGAAGGAAAGGCGGCCGAAGGAGGAATTGGCTTTGGGGGTGACCAGTGAAATATACCTGCTGAAGCGCGTGCTACGGGTGGGTGCTGCTATGGTGACCAGTGAGCTGAGATAAGGTGGGGCTTTACCTAGGAAAGACTTATAGATGACCTGGAGCCAGTGGGTTTGGCGATAAATATGAAGCGAGGGCCAGCCAACGAGAGCGTACAGGTCGCAGTGGTGGGTGGTATATGGGGCGTTCGTGACAATACGGATGGCGTTGTGATAGACTACATCCAATTTGCTGAGTAGAGTGTTGGAGGCTATTTTGTAAATGACATCGCCGAAGTCAAGGATCGGTAGGATAGTCAGTTTTACAAGGGTATTTTTGGCAGCATGAGTGAAGGATGCTATGTTCTGAAATAGGAAGTCGAATCTAGATTTAATTTTGGATTGGAGATGCTTAATGTGAGTCTGGAAGGAGAGATTACAGTCTAACCAGACACCTAGGTATTTGTAATTGTCCACATATTCTAAGACAGAGCTGTCAGCGATTGGATGAAGAGCATGCATTTAGTTTTACTTGCATTTAAGAGCAGTTGGAGGCCACGGAAGGAGAGTTGTATTGCATCGAAGCTTGTCTGGAGGACAGTTAACACAGTGTCAAAAGGAGGGCCAGAAGTATACAGAATGGTGTCGTCTGCATAGAGGTGTATCAGAGAATCACCAGTAGCAAGAGCGACATCATTGATGTATACAGAGAAAAGAGTCGGCCCGAGAGTTGAACCCTGTGGCACCCCCATAGAGACTGTCAGAGGTCCGGACAACAGGCCCTCCAATTTGACACACTGAACTCTGTCTGAGAAGTAGTTGGTGAACCAGGGGAGGCAGTCATTTGAGAAACCAAGGCTGTTGAGTCTGCCAATAACAATGTGGTGACTGACAGAGTCGAAAGTTTTGGCCAGGTCGATGAAGACAGCTGCACAGTATTCTCTTTTATCGATGGCGGTTATGATATCGTTTAGGACCTTGAGCGTGGCTGAGGTGCACCCATGACCAGCTCTGAAACTAGATTGATTAGTGGAGAAGGTACGGTGGGATTCGAAATGGTCAGTGATCTGTTTGTTAACTTGGCTTTCGAAAGACCTTAGAAAGGCAGGGTATGATAGATATAGGTCTGTAGCAGTTTGGGTTTAGAGTTTCTCCCCCTTTGAAGAGGGGGATGACCGCTGCAGCTTTCCAATCTTTGGGGATATCAGACGATACGAAAGAGAGAAACAGGCTAGTAAAAGGGGTTGCAACAATTTTGACGGATAATTTTAGAAAGAGAGGGTCCAGATTGTCTAGCCCGGCTGATTTGTAGGGGTCCAGATTTTGCAGCTCTTTCAGAAAATCAACTACCTGGATTTGGGTGAAGGAGAAATGGGGGAGGCTTGGGCAAGTTGTTGTGGGGGACGCAGGGCTGTTGACTGCGGTACCGGTAGCCAGGTGGAAAGCATGGCCAGCCGTAGAAAAAATGCTTATTGAAATTATCAATTATCACAGATTTATCCGTGGTGACAGTGTTTCCTAGCCTTAGTGCAGTGGGCAGCTGGGAGGAGGTGCTCGTAACAGTGTCCCAGAACTTTTGGGAGTTTGTGCTACAGGATGCAAATTTGTTTCCTAACTGCCTGTGTATATTGGTTCCTAACTTCCCTGAAAAGTTGCATATTGCTGGGGCTATTCAATGCTAGTGCAGTACGCCACAGGATGTTTTTGTGCTAGTCAAGGGCAGTCAGGTCTGGGGTTAACCAAGGGCTATATCTGAATGGGGCATACTTATTTAAGATGGTGAGGAAAGCACTTTTAAAGAGCAGCCAGGCATCCTCTACTGACGGGATGAAGTAAATATCCTTCCAGGATACCCGGGCCAGGTCGATTAGAAAGGCCTGCTCTCTGAAGGGAGCGTTTGACTGTGATGAGGGGCGGTCGATTGACCGCGAACCCATTACGCACACAGGCAATGAGGCAGTGATTGCTGAGTTCCTGGTTGAAGACAGCAGAGGTGTATTTAGAGGGCAAGTTGGTCAGGATATATCTAAGAGGGTGCCCATGGTTACGGATTTAGGGTTTTTCCTGGTAGGTTCCTTGATAATTTGAGGGCATCTGTTTAGATTGTAGGATGGCCGGGGTGTTAAGCATGTCCCAGTGTAGGTCACCTAACAGTACGAGCTCTGAAGATAGGGGGGTGATCAATTCACATATGGTGTCCCAAGGCACAGCTGTGGGCTGAATGGGGTCTATAACAAGCGGCAACGGTGAGAGACTTGTTTCTGGAAAGGTGGATGTTTAAAAGTAGAAGCTCGGATTGTTTGCGCACAGACCTGGATAGTATGACAGAACTCTGCAGGCTCTCTACAGTAGATTTCAACTCCTCCCCCTTTTGGCAGTTCTATCTTTTCGGGAAAATGTTGTAGTTAGCGATGGAAATTTCTGGATTTTTGGTGGCCTTCCTAAGCCAGGATTCAGACATGGCTAGGACATCCGGGTTGGCGGAGTGTGCTAAAGCAGTGAATAAAACAAACTTAGGGAGGAGGCTTCTAATGTTAACATGCATGAAACCAAAGCTTTTACGGTTACAGAAGTCAACAAATGAGAGCGCCTGGGGATTGGGAGTGGTGCAGGGGGCTGCAGGGCCTGGGTTAACCTCTACATCACCAGAGGAAAAGAGGAGGAGTAGGATAAGGGTACGGCTAAAGGCTATAAAACTGGTCGTCTAGTGCGTTCAAAACAGAGAGTAAAAGGAGCAGGTTTCTGGGAGCGGAAGAATAGATTCAAGGCATGATGTACAGACAAGTGGATGTAGGATGTGAGTACAGTGGAGGTAAACCTAGGCATTGAGTGACAATGAGAGAGATTTTGTCTCTAGAAGAACCACTTAAGCCTGGTGAGGTCACTGCATGTGTGAGAGGTGGAACAAAAGTGCTAGTTAAGGTATTTTGGGCAGGGTTGGAGGCTGTACAGTGAAATAAAACAATAATCACTAACCAAAACAGCAATAGACAAGGCATATTGACATTAGGGACAGGCATGTGTAGCCGAGTGATCATAGGGTCCAGTGAGTAGCTATAGATGAGTTAGGGAGCCAATTCAGTAGTGCTACTACGCTAGGTGAGCTGGAGACACGGCGATTCAGACAGATAGCGGGCAGGGCTAGCAGATGGGTCTTCGGGGACATCGCAACGGAAGAGCCTGTTGAAACCACCTCGGACGGTTACGTCGGCAGACCAGTCGTGATGGATCGGCAGGGCTTCGTGTCGACAGTAAAGGGTCCAGACCAATTGGCAAACAAGTTATTGTCGCCCAAGAATTGGCTGATGGACCTCTTCGGTTAGCCGGGAAATGGGCCTAGCTCAAGGCTAGCTCCAGGCTAACTGGTGCTTGCTTCGGGACAGAGACGTTAGCCAGGACTAGCCACTCGGATAGCAGTTAACTAGCTGCGATGATCCGGTGTAAAGGTTCAGAGCTTGCGGTAGGATATCCGGAGATGTGGTAGAGAAAAAGCAGGCCGATATGCTCTGGGTTGATATCGCACTGTGCAGACTGGCAGGAATTGACCGGGCTGAGGCTGGCTGATGTCCGAGTTAACGGTGATCACCGCTAGCAGTTGTTAACTGACTACTATAATGCAGTGCGACTCGAGTTTCGCCATCAGCTGGAAGACGGTGTCCCTTTTTGGTCAGTGTCAGTGGAGGAAAGGGAGGGGGGGGGGGGACTTTGAGAGGTGGACCCTCAATCTGCTGCTCTCTCCTTCCGCAGACACCATCAGCCCAGTAAAAATAAGAAGCTAATTATTTCAATATATGCTCACAAAGCTGTGCCTCGCAAGTAATACAACAACTGATATATTATCGGTGTGATCATTCCTACGTCAACATTTTTTATATAATAAAAGAAAATGGTCTGAACAACAATGTATTGGCAGGGCAATTCAAGCAAAGTCAATATGCAGTGATAATGTATTGGGCCTATAGCCTACTGCACAAACCTCATTGCTACAGTACTGTTTTTAATAGGTTAATGTTTCATAGGCTTACGTTTTTTTTAAAAGTCATGTTAAAAAAAAATCTGAGTGGTAGATCTCGCCTTGCAATTTGACTCAGAAAGTGATCTTGATTCAGAAAAGGTTGGTGACCACTGCTGTAGGTCATGTAACTGTTTGTTACATGCCATGTGTTTTGTGGACTTCACCGGACAGATGTTGCTTTCCAGTTATGTGATGAAACAAAGGTGTGTTTGAATTTATTCTGCCACTTTGTCTTCTTATTGTCTCGGGCTTAGGCTTGTATATCACAGTGTCAAGGTACATAAACTAACAGATTACAGAGCAAATAATGCAATTATCACAACACATAGGTGGTAATATGTTTTTTTGTCTGGCTTGGCGTCCCCAGTGATTTTACCCAAACACCGCTACTGATAGTTAACATTTATTTAACAAGCCCTTGAAAACGACACACAGTTGTCAATGGTTTTAGTGGAGCTGGGAGTCTCCCTGCCCCCCAGCAGGCAAATCAAACGCCCTGCACCTTATTGTGACGTTGTATTGGTAACGACCAATATTTGCAATAATTCACCATAATGCAACATTAACTTACAAAACTTTTTTGTTTTAGTCTCATTTTCGCCAAAAGGGTTTTCATATTGATTTTTCTTGTCTCTTTTTCTGAAATGCATTCCAATACATTTGCTCTGCTAATCATGGTCTTGCTTCTGTGCATTATAATTAAACTCCTTTTATAAATGTATAAAACCGATAGTAATGAGCTACTGATGAGAATAGAAAAAAATATTAATTGTATGCTTTCTGTGTTTTTTTTTCACGATTAGCAACGTTAACTTAATTGTTCTTTAAGTTTCTTTGCTTGTTTTGGGGTTTCATTAGGTTATTTGCTAGACTATGGAAGATGTGTATTGATAGTAAAACCAGTTTGATCTTCTCTTATGATCTGGTCTATGGTAAAGAAGAAAAAAGTGCACCAGGAACTGTGCACTTAGCTAATATACATAGATCAGTGCCAAATCCTGACAGTCAGGTTACAGTCTGTTACATGGTCATCGTGTTGGGGCACCTGATAATCCCTTAGCTACTGTAGCCAGAGACAAAATTGAGCCAAAGATTCCACTAAATCAAACCACTAAGGAAATATTCACTTTGTTTCTCGAGAATCCCACAAATTCCCATTCCCAATTCCCCTTTACGTGTGGATTCACATTAAATGTGTTTGCTATGATGTTGTCATGCTCTCCATCACCAAGCCCCTCTTTTTGGACTCCGGACTAAATGTGACTCCTCTCCCAGGACTTAACTACTACTATTGGATATATAACCGCAATGGCAGGACACATGATACACAGGACACAAGTCCAGGTACTGCAAGCCCAAGCAGAGGCAACCAACCTGATCAATGATAGTGTACTATACTACACTCCCTCCCTTCCCCACTTGCTTCTGACAGACTGATTGGCCAATGCTGGAACAACCTATTTTCCTTAAATGTTTGGGACATTGTCAGGCAACGCAAAGTTCTTGGGACATCTTCCTGTAAAATGTGTTTATACTGTAACATTTAAATATAGGCATTTTATTTGCTGAAATTGTTGTAAATAGGTACTTATACAGCATGATTATTTGATGTTTCAATATTGATTAGGGTAATAAAATATACTGCCTAAAATCTTGCAGTTTATGAAAATCTTTTTGGGCGCTACTGTATTGGGATTGTTTTGCGGTAGCTAATTAGTGTTCTTTAGCCCATGGGGAAGCAGAGAAGGTTTTTCCTTTCAGTCTCAGTCAGAGATGTTTGGGCAGACTTGTGCCCTCTTTAGCTCTGAGAACAAAGGCAGTCCTATCCGGGCTCCAGCCCTGACTGGTTTCGACTCAGCAGGATCGTGAGAATTTGGGAAATCTGAGACCGCTGTATAAGTCATGTTAGACCACCAGAATACAAGGCAGGAGTCAGTTGAGCTATTTTTCAAAAATCAACACTTGAGTATGAATACAATTCAGAAAAAAAACACAGCACAAAAAAACTATAAGGGTGCCTGATCAAATGCTATAGGAATCATTTCAGTATTATCACAGTTTGTACCACTCACATCTATGCGAGTTGAAAGGTTAAATCACAGATTGAATGCAATATTTCTCAGTTCATCCTTAGATCATAGCTAGATTTGCCTGATGGAATATGCGTTGTATCTCTGCCTCTGCTCCAACAGAATTCGAACACAAAGTAATGTAGAATTTATGCCAGCTGACAGCACTGTTTGCGACAGCTGGTAGCACTGCAGATGAACAGATATATTCGTTATCTATGTAATAACTATTGAAGACAGTCAAATATCACATGCCTATATATTCAGAAGTTAGAATGAGGGTATGTGAAGCCTTTACATTGAGCTTATCGCACTATCACACAAGAACAAATGAGTACCATGCTTTTAGAGGCCTGTTTCACACTGTCCAAACAATTGCAAAGGCTGTCGGAGTCAAGGGCATATTAACACAGTCAGAAAAAATACAACAGTTTTACAGAGGAGAAGCATGAGTGAGAAACGGTATGCCGTCCAATTATCTTCTTCACAGTCCATGGGGTAACAATACTGGCTTAATCAAATGTACAATGCCCATGAGTTCTGGGCTATGAATAGTGAAATTCTAGCAGCACGGATGAATGTCTATTGTGGTTATTGAGGGAAGGTAACTTTGTTAGGCATGTTTTGAATAGATTTTTGGTTTGTGTGTGTGTGTCTTGTGTGTGTTCACGCACAATAATGCAAATCAAATATTGGCATACATTTCTATTGTGAATGTCATTTTTTATGTAAACGAATGCCCTGCGCCTTGAAGGGTATTTATTGACAAGCCAGACAGTCAATCTCTGCTTCCGTACTGGCCAATCACCTCACAAATGTTTAGATTTGTTATTGTCACATACACTGGATAATGTGTTGTTTCACAGCGTCAGCGATAGTGGTATTTTGCCCCGGGGGTAAGTGCCTTGCTAGAAAAAAAATCTGAAATTAAACGAACACCCTTCCCTTTCGTGAACTAACACTCACACTTTACTTTTTCCCACTAGCACTGACTGATAGCCAGCTACTTTAGGAAGGAAAAATGTACTTACTATGACTTAGCCTTGTAAACAGGAAAATCAGTGGCAGAACTTACGCTTGTGTCTGAGGTCGTAAGGTCATAAACTGCTGTTTAGTTGTAATCAGCAAATTTTCGACTAACCTTTACTTGGAAATACTTATTTTCTTCAGACCCGGCGCCAGAACGAATTGGTTGGACGAGCATTGGATTTCCAAGGGGGGGTGGGGGGGGTGGGGGGGGGGATCGTGTTTTTTCCAGGGAGGTGCCGACAGCCTCCTTTACTGAGATAAAAAATCAAATGTATACAACGGGGGGTAGGAATGGAAATCCCATTGTTATAGAGCCTTTTAAGACCGCAGTAAAATGCACAGCATACATACCCCATGGTCACGTTCCATGCGTTGATATGGCCTAATGGCAATCAAAAGCCTCCCACCAAAGGTCCGTAGCCATCTTCTCAAATAGCATAGAGTCAAAAAGAAATACACCAGTTGGTCCCTTACGGCAGACGATATCCCTGCCCATGCCTGTGCTGTGGACATCCTCGCCCTATTAAGTTTTGCTGTTGTGTGTATTACAAATGAACAGAATTCCAGAAAACATTCATCAAGTACATTTCCAGAGCCAGCCCCCGGATTCCACCATAATTGCAAAATGTTTTATTTACCGCTGTAAATCCAGCGAGTAGAATCCTACATTGAATAATTGTCAACGATAAAGATGAGTCATCATTCAGCAGATGTACCCTCATCAAGCTAGACAGCACCAAGCATATGGTCACTCCAGAATGCGAGAATCCCAGAACATATGCATAAGAGTACCAAGCACCAGTACCAGTGCAGAACAGCACCGAGCATATCTCACTACAGAACATATGCATAACAGTACCCACAGCATTTGTACAGAGTGTGCCGTTTGGATTTAGAGTTAGCAATCTCGTTCACGTGTTTCGAGTTTCCACTTCCTCAGGTGTTGAACCCAACTAATTAGCCTGGGATTTTAAGTAGTCCACATCAAGATGTAATAAATCTCTATTGAAAAAAATTTATCATCAAGAAAGGAGTCCTATTTTGAAAGTAAAATATAGCTACTATAGTCTAATTGTCAACCCAAAATGTATTCGCTTGGACAAAATATGTTCAGTCATGTGTTCTTGCTTGGACGTGTCAGTTAGAGGAAACAACTTTTTTCTTGAATACCACAGTAGTCTATTTATTACACTTTGTAATAAAGCACTATGAATTACTTTGATTACTCATGTGCTGATGCCACCAACTGTAGAAGTTAGTGGCACCAGTGGCACCAGGGGAAAAGGTTAGTCTGGAGCCCTGTAATAGTAATTAACACTTACAGTAGGCTAGGTGTTGATCCAGGGGAACACATATGACAGGCACTAATTTGCAATATAGCCTAATCGTTCACTTGGCTTTCCTAATTTATAAGGCTTAAGCAGACAGGCAGGTAGACAGAACAAGAAGAAGCACAGTGACAGCATTAGAAGATGTGGAGACAGATATACAGCACACAGGTAGGCAAACCAAATGGCTAGAGCAGAGACACAGCTATAGTGGTGAGTTGTGTCGTGATGTTGGTATTATTGTGACGACTGCTATTCATCAAATAATGATCTATGTTTATAATTACGTGATTAAATGAATCAGGTAACCATTGAGTCAGTAACCTGGGGCACCAAGGGAAAAGTTTCTTTAATGAGTTACCGTTTCCCAAATTAACTCAAAGAATATCAGTATCGATTGCCTAGCAGTCACTAATTAATTAATTTCCTAATCAGTCTCATAATTCGTAAATCTGCAAACCCTGGTTTGTGCAGATAAGCACATGTGGATACATTTGTAAACTATGCTTAGCCCTAACACCTTGCCCCGAACTGCCGCTCTTATGGGTCAGAATTATAATGAATGTATTTACTTGAAGGTCTCCGTTGGGTATCTCTTGGACCGAGTTCTGCGTAGTGGAAAAGGGTCTGTAATGAACACGATGCGAGACAGAGCTGGTTTCAAGCACACTGCGCAGCAGGTGTTTATTGTAAAGGACCACAGGAGGAGGCAGGTAGCTGGGTTCAGGGGCAGGCAGAAGGTAATACACAGGGGGTCCAGAAAGGCAACAGTACAGGCAGGGAATAGGCAAAAGGTGTTAGTTTTTGCCTGCCTCACTATCATACATGGGAGGAGTAAATTACAGGAAAAACAAAGCACCAAATAGAAGTGTGTCACAAAACAAACAATACCTCACAATGACGGGGTGCAAAGAACTGAACTAAAGTGTGATAATGACTTACAGGTGAGTGAACAAGTGATCAGAATTCAGGTGATTGGGATCTGATTAGTGAGCTGTGTTCAGGGGATCTACATGTTTGAGAGTGTGAGCTGGAAGCAGACGTTACAGGTTTGGCTGACAAATTCTTTCGATGGCCGCGTCTCCTTCGTTACCAGGTGTATGTCTCTGATTGTCCACACAATGTCAGTGTCCTTTCTCTTAGTGGTCTGTTACCTTGCATTCGTTCTGTGAGAATGGACTTCTGAGGCTAATCAACCGGGTCGACGCTCCGAGGTCTGGGTAGGAGGGCCGTGTAGACAACCGATGACTGGAAGAGAATAACCGGTTGGTTCTTCTTGAATTCACCTTCTTAGATAAAGTAATCAACCGTAGCCTTGATTGTTAAGAGGTTCCTCTGTCCTCTTGTTGCGTTTTGGGATCACAACTATCCGTAGACCTTGGCTGCAGCATGCGGTCAACTTCGTCTGGTATGTAAATGCTTAACTGACATGTTTTATACCCTCGGGTCACAAAGGGGCGTTTCCGTCTTTATGGCATGCTGTCACACCCTGACCATAGAGAGCCCTTGTTTCTCTATGGTGTAGTAGGTCGGGCGTGACTAGGGGGTGTTCTAGTTTAATTTTTCTATGTTGGTGTTTTGTATGATTACCAATTAGAGGCAGCTGGTAATCGTTGTCTCTAATTGGGGATCATATTTAAGTAGCTATTTTTCCCACCTGTGTTTGTGGGATATTGTTTTGTGTTTGTGCACCACGTAGTCACGTTTTGTTGTTTGTTTATTGATTTATTTTATTTTGCTTTAAGTTTCACTTTTGAAATAAATATGTGGAACTCAACCTCCGCTGCACCTTGGTCCCGTTCTTATGACAAACGTGACACATGCTCTCTGGGTTCCCTGGGGCATAGCACGTTACAAGGCATCAGAACTTACCAGGATCTGGTTTAGACTAAACTCAATTCACAGTTCGTCTTTACAAAAACATTCTCTTTGATCTGGATATTTTCTACACAACACACAGTATGTAAACGTCATGTACATATTATGAAAACTCTTCAAGTTAATGTTTTAGTTATGTCGTCATTTAACTTTTAAAAATATAACAAAAACGACATTCATATTCCATCTATCGTTGTTACCACCATTTTGGCTGATGAAACATATTGTCCCAAAGTCCATTCATTTGATGGACAGTAGTTTTGGGCTGTAAACTCTTCCTAAAGCACACAGACATTCCAGTCTCACACATTAGAGAACAGAATAGAGTTGTGCTGCTGACCTATAATTTACGATAGGCGTGAGGTCATACCCCCCCCCCCCCCCCCCCCCTCCCAGCACCTTGTGCTGGGAACAATAAAAGGCCACTCAAATGTGCAGTTGTGTCACAACACAATGCCATAGATGTCTCAAGTTGAGGGAGCATGCAATTGACAATGTCCACCAGAGTTGTTGCCAGAGAATTAAATTTTAATTTGTCTACCATAAGCCACCTCCAACATCATTTGAGAATTTTGCTGTATGGCATTTTGTAGGCGAGTGGTTTGAATGCACATAGATACCGTGACAAGATCCTGAAGCCCATTGTCGTTCCATTCATCCGCCGGCATCATGTTGTAGCATGATAATACACAGCCACATGTCGGATTTGAACACAATTCCTAAAAGCTGCATACTCATCAGACATGTCACCCATTGAGCATGTTTGGGATGCTCTGGATTGACGTGTACTCTTGATTGACAGCAACTTTGCACAGCCATTGAAGAGGAGTGGGACAACATTCCACAGGCCACAATCAACAGCCTGATCAACTACATGAGGCAGATGGTGGTCACACCATTCTGATCCACACCCCTACCTTAAAAAATATCTGTGACCAACAGATGCATACCTGTATGCCCAGTCATGTGAAATCCATAGATTAGGGCCTTATGAATTTATTTCAATTGACTGATCTCCTTATATATCTTTGAAATTGTTGCATGTTGCATTTATTTTTGTTCAATATACAGTGCCTTCAGAAAGTATTCACACCCCTTGACTTTTTCCACATTTTGTTGTGTTACAGCCTAAATATAAAATGGATTACATTTAGATGTTGTTTTGTCACTGGCCTACACACAATACCCCATAATGTTAAAGTGGAATTATGTTTTTTGGAATTTGTACAAAATAATTAAAAATTAAAAGCTGAAATGTATTGACACAATAAGTATTCAACCTCTTTGTTATGGCAAGCTTAAATAAGTTC
This sequence comes from Salvelinus fontinalis, assembly GCF_029448725.1. Taxonomy (NCBI): domain Eukaryota; kingdom Metazoa; phylum Chordata; class Actinopteri; order Salmoniformes; family Salmonidae; genus Salvelinus; species Salvelinus fontinalis. Next base: position 31,876,745 of record NC_074665.1, read on the forward strand.
AGGAGTAAAAATGTGATTAACAAGTCAGATAATAAGTTGCATGGACTCTGTGTGCAATAATAGTGTTTCATATTACTTTAATGACTACCACATCTCTGTACTCCACACATGGAATTATTTGTTAGGTTCCTCAGTTGAGCAGTGAATTTCAAACACAGATTCAACCACAAAGACCAGGGAGGTTTTCCAATGCCTCGCAACAAAGGGCATCTGTTGGTAGATGGGTTAAAAAAATAAGCAAACATTGTATGTTCTTTTGAGCATGGTTATTAATTACACTTTGAATGGTGTGTATATATATATATAAAGCTTTTCAGGATGAAAAAGAAACAGCATGGAGCTAAGCACAGGCAAAATCCTAGAGGAAAATCTTCCACCAGACACTGGGAGATGAATTCACCATTCAGCAGGACAATAACCTAAAACGTAAGGCCAAATAAACAATTCCTTACCAAAAAGACAGTGAATGTTCCTGAGGGTCCGAGTTACAGTTGACTTAAATCTACGTGAAAATCTCTGGCAAGACCTGAAAATAGTTGTCTAGCAATGATCAACAACCAATTTGATAGAGCTGGAAGAATTTTGATAAGAATAACGGGAAATAATGGGACTGTTGCACAGTCCAGGTGTGGAAAGCTCTTAGAGACTTACAGCTGTAATCACTGCCAAAGGTGCTTCTACAAAGTATCGACTCAGGGTTGTGAATACTTATGTTGTAAGGACTGGGTGTCGGAGTGCGAAGTCAAGCGCAGGAAACAGAGGGTGCAATAACAAATGTTCTTTTAATGAACACTGTGAAACTTAGGCCACTCTTCTAAACAGTGGGTGCTCTCATAAAACTACCCCAGACACAGGGGGAACAAAAACAGTCCAGTACACATGTAGTTTGACACAAACACCACGCTCACCAACTAACAATCCCACACAAAGAAACGGGCGGGCCGGCTGACTGATAAGCCCAACTAATTACAAACAAATACAAAACAGGTGTAACCAATAAACACATAAGGAGGGGGAGAAAAGGATCAGTGGCAGCTAATAGGCCGGTGACGACGCCCGCCGAGCGCCACCTGAACGGGAAGGAGAGCCTGCCTCGGTCGGAGTCGTGACATATGTAAATTAGATATTTATCTATTTAATTTTCAATAAATTTGCTAACATTTTAAAAAACATGTTTTCACTTTGTCATTATGGGGTATTATGTGTAGATGGGTTAGAAAAAAAATGTATTTAATCAATTTTGAATTCAGGCTGTAACGCAACAAAATGTGGAATAAGTCAAGGGGTATGAAACCTTTCTGAAGGCAGTGTAAGTAGGGTGTGTAGGGTCGGGGTATAGGGTGTATGGTTGGTGGGTTATGCAAAAAACATATTTTAATTTTACACCTCAGGTTGCCCACTTGTACATGCAATGAAACAGGACAAATATATGCACACCCCTATTTGACCCAAAAAATTGAGGTAACTGAAATGTATTCAACTATGTATTTTATTTGGACAGACAAGGAGGCACGGTAGGGCAGACACGGCTCTCTAAGGCCCGCCCACAACGCCAGGCCTGATCCAGTTGCAGGTGGAACTCCAAAATCCAGAGAATTTTCAGAAAAGAGAAAATGGCATCTTGTGTGTGTGTGTGTAAATCTTTGTTTTTGATGTTTGGATCACACTGTGTGATGCGCTGTCATCTTCATGGCGTTTAGAAATTACTACTTCCTGCCAAGATGTTGGGAAATGCGAGATCTCTGGCAGCTAAGATTGCAAGGAACATGCTCATGCAGTGGAAAAAGTGGATTTTATATTTTTATGAATATTCTCTGCTTTTTGGAGTACCACCTGCGACTGGACACAGAAGTTTATAAGTCAACGGTGGCTTCCGAATCGAGAACGAAGAAAGTATCGCCAAGTAAAGGTTGGACTAAAATGAGCTGAATACCCTTAAACAGCAGCCTCGTATCAACAGTTATCCGCAAGCTGTAAATAGATCATGTCGGACTAGTCGTATTATTTATTGGCTAACTATGACTGATATATATATTGTCTCACCTAGTTATCTTAAGATTAATGCACTAACTGTAAGTCGCTATGCATAAGAGTATCCGCTAAATTGCGTAAATGTAATGTGTCTCTTGCATTTGGTTGGCTTCTGAATGTTGTACATATCATAAGGTCTTGCTTTAGTCCCGATATCAGTAGGCCTTTACATGTTCATGTCTTTGGCCTCTCTGTAGCACCATAGCCTCTATGCATGTTGTTATTCGTAAACCTTTACATTTGACATGTGTAACTTGCTTGTATCTGGTGCTATGTAATGGTCATTTACTCTTTTATGCATGTTTCTTACAATTGTTATTTTTCTTGCTTAAAGAAACCACACACACACACTCTTAAGTGTATATGGAATGTGTTGGTGGGTGATTGAATGACAAACCTGTGCAATAAATCCCCCATTTTTATGACAGCTTGACCTCTGTTCTGACCAGACAGACCTGTGGTGGTTCAGCCCAACTACTTTAGTCAGGTAGGTTTTCTATTATATTCAGGTAAGCTTTCTTTCTATTAGATTTCTTTATCATTTATAGGGTTTGGGTTAGCCATTCCAATTCAATAGCCCCAATGGCATTCATGGTGTTAAATTATTAAATTGTCAATTTAATTTTTAAAATACTCTTTACCTTAGTTAAAAATCCAGTAGGTTGAATAGCAAACAGTCTGACATTCAGACTGGCACTTTGAGTATTGGAGATTAAGAGCTGTGACATGTCCATAGAAAGATAATTCTGTAAACACACAGTGCAAAATTAAATCAGTAAACCAATTATCCCTGTAATATGATAACATGTCCTCCAGACAGAGGCAGCATCCTCTCGGCATGGATGTACTGTCTAACATGGCCATGAGGTGGCGGTATTAACTCAGATTTAAAACAACTGCAACTGCAGTCCAAGGAGCTGCTCTTTGCAGTAAAACATAATGGGCCACTTGCAACCATAGAAAACCACCAGATTATCGCCAGTTGATCTCTCGTTAAACTGTCAATATGCACTAAAATGTTCCGCACATCTGATCTCAATTGCAATCAACATTGGCCAGCGATTTACCGCTCACTATCGTAGATGTCAAGGTTATCTTTTAGTCTTGATTGCAGCCAACATTTTTCAAGACTATTTCCCCTTCTGGTTGGTATTATCATTGGAATAATTTAGTCATACTTTATGAGCAGACTAAAGTCGATTTATATATATATATATTCAGTACAACTGAAAAAGTATTTCCAAATTTACCACGGCAAATCTACTGTGGCAGTTTACCCGATACGTTATATGAATGGGAAACTAATGTTGATGGTGTCCATATTTGAAATGTGTAACTGAATCAAGTGTATAGTGATTGAGTTATATAACCATATTTTTTTATCAAATGAAAATGTAGTCTATAAAGTTATTTCGCATTGCATATATTATATTATTATGACATTTAAGGTGAAACGTTTGATTGAAATATAGCTGACTTCTATCCTTATTCTCAAATATATTTTTTATAATCATCAGTTTTATGATTTCCGATGCTCCTGATAGGTCGACATTTCATTGGGGGCGGGAGTAGCGTGTGGAGTCATAATCAATTGACGCGGTAACAACGAACATTTCTCTGCTGGTTTATCCGTGCGGGTTTTTCGTTGCAATCACGCATAGTTTATCCTCCAGGTGCATTGTAATTTCCCATTAGTAGGCTAATGTTTTAAGAAATCCAGCGGTAACCTGCAGGAGTGCATAAAATTCAGCCTGTTTGTTGCAGTCGAGCCAATGAGATTAGTTGACACATTTTATTAATTGAAAAAGTATTAACCAGTTTCAGACGTTATTGATAATACATTTGTTTTAAGCAGTTTAGGTCACTAAAGCCTTTGTGTTTTCTTGTTTAGCAGCCTATAATTCAGGGTTGTTTCCCTGAGGACATTGGTGGCAATAATTGAACACAGCTAAGCATTGTGCAGGGAAAAAAGTGTATAGAAGGATTTATACACATAAATTAAAGTAGGTTATCACAAACTTACTAAACTTACGGAAATTTAAATTCCACTGTATGCCTGGCTTCAATTGTTCCAAGTCTCTTTTTCCAGTCGTCTGATGAACAATCCTCAGATCCCCAGTGCTTATATTTGTAATTCAACACCCTGTTGAATGTTATTTTACAGGAAAGGGACAGTATTGACATTTTCTCTCTCTCCCTCCTAAATCTCCCTCTTTACCCCCTACCTTTCTTCTTCTCTGTCCTGTGACGTTACATTAGAATAGGAGCATAGAAGTCCTAGTGAGAGTTGACTGCACCAGGGGTTGTTGGAGTAACTCATAATCTCCTCAGAAATCTGTGTTATTCCCTGCCCTCTAAAAGCCATGCAATTGGACTGGAATGGGAGGCTGCAGTAAATACTTGTTTATGTAACCATTTTGTCAGACCCGCTGTGATACAACTACTGTACTGCACTAGCTGTCTTTCTGCTGACTCAGAGAGTAAAGGGCTCATACTGAGGGTCATGTCATGGAAGATTGGGTTTAATGACTCAATCTGATCCAGGCCAAATGGGCCTACGTTGACCAGGGACCACCACACAGAATATGAATTAAAGGCTAAAGTACTGTTTATTATACCAGTCAGCAACATACATTATACAGTTTATATAGCATACTGAATATAGTATAAAGATGAGCTGTATCTAGTACTGTGCATCTAGTAAAGAGGAAGTGTCATGAAAATTGCTAGAGTCATTGCCAGTCTTTAGGGATTGTTTTGAAGGAGATAATCAAAATGATCTGAATAAGTCTGACCATGTTATTTTGGTTATCGCTCACTCTCTCTTGCTTTCTTTGTCTCTCAGCATATTGTTCTTTATCTCTCTCTTCCTCTACCTCAATGTACTCTTCCCTGTCTGACTTCAGAGATCTCGGTTTGCGCTGATGATGAGTCATAGCTCAGTCTGGAGCCTCTGCATCACAGTCGGAAGCAAGGAATACAGAGCAGCTCACACACACACACACCCCCTCTCTCCTCTCTCTCTCTCTCTCTCTCTCTGTCTCTGTTTTGGTCATTAAGGGAGGGTGTGACAGGGATTCCTCAGAGGAGACGGTACAACAAGTGACTTGAGTGTGTTTTTATGGGGGGAGGGGGGTGTGCCTGGTTGCAGTTGGCATAGGGAAAGCTCCAAGCTCAATGAGCCATTACTGTCCAATTTGCATACACACAGTGTCATAAATAAACAAAATGCAGTTTAAATAAGTGCTGGGACACAACTGTGATATTGTTCATTTTTGTCTGTATCAAATTTTTATTTGTCTCATGCGCCGAATACAACAAGTGTAGACTTTACCATGAAATGTTTACTTACGAGCCCTTTCCCAACAATGCAGTTTAAATAAACAAAATTAACAAATAGATAAAAATACAATCGTATCACAATAAAATAACGAGGCTATAAACAGGCTATATACAAGGAGTTCCGGTACCGAGTCAGTGTACTGGGGTACGTACGGAGGTAGTTGGGGTGATTCATTGAGACAATGTACATGTTGGTTTGCTTAGGTGATTGATTGATTGAAGTACTATGTACATGTAGGTAGGGGGTGAAAAGCAGAAAGTCCGGGTAGCTGTTCAGCATTTTATGGCTTTCGGGTGAAGCTGTTCAGGATCATTTTGGTCTGACTTGGCACTACGGTCCGCTTGTCGTGCGGTAGCAGAGAGATCAGACTACGACTTGGGTGGGTGGAGCCTTCGTAAAATAAACAAATGCTTACAAATCTTGGCAAATATTTTCAGCCTACTGAGGTGGAAGAGGTGTTGTCGTGACCTCTTCACGACTGTGTTGGTATGTTTGGATCATGATAGGTCCTTAGTGATGTGGACACTGAGGAACTTGAAGCTCTCGACCGTCTCCACTACAGCCCTGTCAATGTGAATTGGGGCATGCTCACCCTTCCGTTTCCTGTAGTCCACAATCAGCTCCTTGAGAGAGAGGTTGTTGACATTGAGTGAGAGGTTGAGTGGAGAGTCTCTGACCTCCTCCATGTAGGCTGTCTCATCATCGACGGTGATCAGGCCTACCACCGTCATGTTTGTCAGCAAACTTAATGATATTGTTGTAGTCATGTGTGGCCACGTAGTCAAGGATGAACAGGGAGTACATGAGGGGACTAAGCACGCACCCCTGAGGGGCCCCCGTGTTGAGGGTCAGCATAGCGGATGTGTTGTTGCCTACCCTCACCACATGTGGACGGCCCGTCAGAAAGTCTGGTATCCAATTTAAGAGGGAGGTGTCAGGGAGAGGTTGAAAATGTCAGTGAAGACACTTGCTAGCTGGTTGGCGCATGCTCTGAGTACGCGTCCTGGTAATCCATCTGACCCTGCGGCCTTGTTAACCTATTTAAAATACTTAGTCACATTGGCTACGGAGAGCGTGATTGTACAGGTGTCTGGAACAGCTGGTGCTCTCATTAATGGTTCATTGTTGTCTGCCTCAAAGCGAGCATACGGTGGCTTCAGAAAGTATTCATACCCCTTGACTTATTCCACATTTTGTTGTGTTACATTATGAATTCAAAATGGATTCAATAGATTTTGTTTTCTCTCAGCCATCTACACAAAATACCCCATAATGACAAAGTGAAAACATGTTTTTAGACATTTTTGCCAATGATTTGAAAATGAAATGCAGAAATATCTAATTTACTTAAGTATTCACACCATTGAGTTAATACTTTGTAAAAGCACCTTTGGTAGCGATTACAGCTGTGAGTCTTTCTGGGGAAGTCTGTAAGAGCTTTCCACACCTGGAGATTCCAATACTTGCCCATTATTCTTTTCGAAATTCTTTAAGCTCTGTTAAATCGTTTTTTGATCATTGCTAGACAACAATTTTCAGGTTTTGCCATAGATTTTCAAGTAGATTTAAGTCTAAACTGTAACTCCTCCACACTGGAACATTCACTGTCTTCTTGATAAGCAACTCCAGTGTAGATTTGGCCTTTTAGGTTATTGTGTCTGGTGGAAAGCAGACTGAACCAGGTTTTCCTCTAGGATGTTGCCTGTGCTTAGCTCCATTGCATTTATTCTTCATGAAAAACTCCCCAGTCCATGACGATTACAAGCATACCTCTAACATAAAGCAGCCACCACTATTCTATACAGTATGTAGAGTGTAACTCATTAATGTGTTGTATTGGATTTATCACAAACATAACACTTGGTATTCAGGACAAAAGTTAATTGCTTTGCCATATTTTTTTCAGTATTACTTTAGTGCCTTGTTGTAAACAGGATATGTGTTTTGGAGAGGAAAAAATATTCTGTACAGGCTTCCTTTTCCCTCTGTCAATTAGGTTAGTATTGTGGAGTAACTACAATGTTGTTCATCCATCCTCAATTTTCCTATCAAAGCCATTAAACTCTGTAACTGTTTTAAAGGTAGAGAATTTCACATTTTTCAAACACTTGAAACAGATTTTTTTCCTGTAATCAATATGCCTAATTCTATGTAAAATATAAATGGCTATTTTTCTAAGCATACAGTACCTCTTTACCTGTACAATTGTAATTTTAATGAGCGTATCATTCTGACTGTTGTAAATCACACATCTCAAGATACTTGTCTTTTTTTAACCAGGCAAGTCAGTTAAGAACAAATTCATATTTACAATGATGGCCTAGGAACAGGTGGTTAACTGCCTTGTTCAGGGGCAGAACAGATTTTTACCTTGTCAGCTCGGGGATTTGATCTAGCAACCTTTTGATTACTGGCCCAGCACTCTAACCACTAGCCTACCTGCCGCCCCAAATTACTGCACTAAATGAGGTTAGGAGATCGGGAACCTATCTAGCTGGCTAGCTAAAGCCAACTTCCTAAAATGACTAGGTGGCTACTATTACAGAGAAACAAAACATTTGTATTTTATTTATTCATGAAGAAGATTCAGATTCACATCAACTTTATTATCCCACCAGGGGGAAATTAATCTGGCCATGTACTTAAAAAGACAGTACATGAAAACATATCTCCTGTGAGTCCTGCTCCTCACTGACAGCTAAAATCAAATCAATCTCTGTATGTCTTTACTCTGTGGTGCACCTTGGGAAAAAACACTTGCTAGGGGTTGGGGTTACTCTTTGCCTGGTCCAGTCAGTGTGCCCCATACGCTAATTTACCGCTGAAAGATCTTTTCATAAATAATGATGATAAAACGTGGACTTAAAGATGAAGTTTAAGAATTAATTGAACATCTGAAATGTTTTAAATAAGACAACTCTGAGTGGGCACATGCCCCCTATGGGCATGATGCCTTTGTTCCAGATGTCCCTTTTTACTGTTATTTTAATTTATGTATTAAGACAGCTACAAAAATTATCTTTAGTTGTAATCTATCCACCACCTTTTCCAAGCTGTGTTTGAGCTTCATCTCGCTTAGTGACTTAAGAGAGTATTTTCCATTCTGCCACCACTTGTCACCTCTGCAGGGATCTTAAAAAGAGGAGCTCGCTCTGCTGTATATTTCAGCTTTCATTTCAACAAACTCCAATCTTTAAAAAGCCTTTTTAGCCTCCTGTGCTGCAGAAGCTAAACATGGTTGTGACATTGACCCAGCAAAATGTTTGGCTGGGGAGCTCAGCATCTGAAAGGGCCTTTTTCATCTCTGACAAGTCTCTTCTGCTCTTCTGATCAATGGGTCTGGGTTTGAGGATGGGGCACCGAGTATCAGAAGTGAACAGGGAGGAAAGGGAAAAGGCAGAGTTGCCAATTTGACTGAGCCTGATTCCTCAAGAGAGAATTGAAAGTGATCACTGCAGTCTCCCGTGGGGAAAGTAAGTTATTGAGACAATTTAGGGTTCAACCAGCTTCTGTCACATTAAATCGAATATGGAGCATGTGCCAAGAAAGGCCTGTCACCGGCCACCACAGTCAAGAATTTAAAACAAAATATTGCCATAATACAGTAATATCTATTTTGTCATGTCATCATTTTGAATCACTCAAATGATAAATCAGTAAACCGATATCTTATCATACTGTCACGGCTGTCGTCGGAAGAAGGTGAAGACCAAAACGCAGCGTGGTAAGTGTTCGTCATGTTTAATAGAAACTGAACACTAAAAAGCAAAAACAACAAAGTGACAACCGAAACAGCTCCGTCAGGTGCAACACACACTAAACAGAAATTAATCACCCACAACACAAAATGGGAAAATAGGATACCTAAGTATGGCTCCCAATCAGAGACAACGATAGACAGCTGCCTCTGATTGGGAACCACACCAGGCCAAACACATAGAAAACCAACAACATAGAAAAAAGAACATAGACTGCCACACCCTAGTCACACCCTGGCCTAACCAAAATAGAGAATAAAAAACCTCTCTATAGCCAGGGCGTGACACATACAGTACTTGCCCAGTGGGATAGGTAGGATACAATTAGGAGAATGCTATTTTAACTGGGTATTTGAAGACTGGCAGCCGTCACTGAGAGGTCTCTCTCTGACCCTCATTAGAGTATACAGTAGCTACTGCCTCTCACATCACAGTTTAAATATGATAAAGCATACTCAAAGCTCACTCATTCCTCTTCTTTCAGACACTGTTTTTAAGGTTTCATTTGGTCCACTTTTCTTTTGAGTCACATACATGCAGATTATGTATTTCCAATGAAGCATAAGAACCATTTGCATTATATTTTCTGCCCTAAGTGATGTTCCCATGAATCATACATTAAGAGGCATGCTCCAGCCAGGATGAAACAGTCCAAATGGGTCACCATCATGTCGAATGGCTCTGTGGTAGCCTTCCTCAAGTGTTTACGGTACCGACTGCTCTCTATTTATTTGATCCTCCAACATCATCCGGCCCTCAGAGTTTGATTATGTTTATAAAAGACCCATTTGAAGACTTGAGGAGCCTCATCAATGGCACACAGCACCACAGACACACACTCACACATAAACCACACAGACAGCCTGCGTACTCTTTGATCAGCCTTTGTTGGAAGCTATTTTGGGATTTCTAAGACAGTTCCCCCCTTTAATCGTAATAAGATCTTGTACATCAGGGAAGTCCATTGATCTGTCAAATATGGCATTTCTCCCCATCTTTTTCAGTATATACAGAATTTAAAGGTCTCCTGCATACAGTGCATTCGTATCAAAGGTTGTAGTGAAATAGCAAGAAAACGGAGATGAATATCAAGTGAGGCTAAGGTTATGATTAACAGCAATTTTCTTGTTTAACTTGTTAACATTCGTTTTTTAACAATCATATTTACAGTATGAACCATCAAATATTGTATTGTATCTTTTTTCAAACTATCACTCAGTCAAAATGGCAAAATCTCAAATTTAGAGGAAGTAAATCAAAGAGAATGACATGAGTTGGATTGTCTTCTAAGCTACAGTTAACGCATTTAGATTCTTAAAATCAACCATCCAATCAATATTCCTTGGAATCCAGAACGTGCAAGTGTGCTTAAGGGGACAAGGGCACGTCGGGAGTCGAAAAACAACAACCCAACCCACTCAACCTATTCATGAACTCTTTCAAATCACATTTCATCTGCTCTCTGTGCTGAGGAAGAAAAAAAAGATAAAATGTTTTTTTTATGGTGGACCCCTGCAGTCTAATCAGAGGCACTCTCTAAGCAGAAGCGACAGCAGCAGTTTGGGATTAGGGTCAGTAGTCCTCCAAAGCACACAGCGATGTGAGAAGAAGGGGAGAACCATGCAAAGAGACATGCTAATAGGGGCGGGTTTGCTGGGCCGGCAGCCGCCAGCTGGCACACTGATGACCCCAGGCCTGGGCTACATCAAAAAATGTCCATCTCCCCCATACTTATAAAAAATAACACATCTGCAGCTAATGCTGATTGTCGCCTCACTCTGTGTAATAGAGGCAGTTTGAGTCAGAGTGTTGTGTTGTGATACGTTAATGAGCAGGTGTTTTGAGAAGTGTTATGATTGGATTTCCACTGAACAAAAATATAAACGCAACATGTAAAGTGTTGGTCCCATGTTTCATGAGCTGAAATAAAAGATCACAGAAATGTTCCATAAGCACTAAAAGCTTATTTCTCAAAAATGTTGTGCACAAGTTTGTTTACAACTCTGTTAGTGAGCATTTCTCCTTTGCCAAGATAATCCATCCACCTGACTGGTGTGGCATATCAAGAGGCTGATTAAACAGCATGAACATTACACAGGTGCACCTTGTGCTGGGACCAATAAAAGGCCACTCTAAAATGTGCAGTTTTGTCACATAACACAGTGCCACAAATGTTTCAAGTTTTGAGGGAGCACCCAATTGGCAGAGATGTTGCCAGAGAATTTAATGTTCATTTCTCTACCATAAGCTGCCTCCAACGTTGTTTTGGCCTCACAACCGCAGCCCATGTGTATGACATTGTGTTTGCGACTGGTTTGCTGCTGTTAACGTTGTGAACAGAGTGCCCCATGGTGGCGGTGAGGTTATGGTATGGGCAGGCATAAGCTATGGACTATGGACTGCATTTTATCGATGGCAATTAGAATGCACAGAGATACCGTGATGAGATCCTGACGCCCATTGTCGCACCATTCATCCACCGCCATCACCTCATGTTTCAGCATGATAATGCACAGCCCCATGTCGCAAGGATCTGTACACAATTCCTGGAAGCTGAAAATGTCCCAGTTCTTCCATGGCCTGCATACTCACCAGAAATGTCACCCATTGAGCATGTTTGGGGTGCTCTGGATCGACATGTATGACAGTATATTCCAGTTCCCGCCAATATCCAGCAACTTCGCACAGCCATTGAAGAGGAGTGGGACAACATTCCACAGGCCACAATCAACAGCCTGGTCAACTCTATGTGAAGGAGATGTGTCGCTCTGCATGTGGCCACACAAGTTTCTTACTGTGTTTCTGATCCGCACCCTTACCTTCCTGTTTTAAGGTATCTGTGATAAACAGATGCATATGGATACTTGGCATTCAATTGAATAGATTATCAATGGAGGTTGACCCTATTTGACCATGTGCCACCAAAATGCTAATACCCTTATGAGCCTTTTGTATAGTCTCACTTGTAGGACTTATCAATCAAGTTTATTTTATGTAGCCCTTCGTACATCAGCTAATATCTCGAAGTGCTGTACAGAAACCCAGCCTAAAACCCCAAACAGCAAGCAATGCAGGTGTTGAAGCAATGTGTCTAGGAAAAACTCACACTCACAAACTCACACATTGTCATTACTTATGTAATGTAATGCATGTGCAGATGTATAGTAAACATCAGGACACTAGTACTCTATGTCCCTGTTAATGGGTCTAAATCCATTAATGGGTCTAAATCCTTTTCGTTAAAGCAATAACATTATTTAGCCACCATTCAAGGGTAGCAGAATTCAAGAATTCATAATATTAGAATTTACAGATGGCATTTGTGGTGACAGCCAAGATGACCTATTCTCACTACTGTCACCACACGTTCGCAGACTGCTTCCATTGAAATAGCTCAGTGGACAGTAAGTGAAATATTGCTAAGGACTGGTGTCCTGTTTACAGCATTGAAACATGACCACTGAGTCCATCATGGGTTCCATAACTGCCACTGTAGACTTCTGACCTAACCTGTTTGTTGTCATCCTCCCACTAAGCGTTGGCAGCTGGTGGACCGTGCTCACCTCACTGAATCATGATGTATGATGTTTACATAGTGTTGAAATCCCCTCGGACCAGCAGCCCACAGTCTAATTAAAGAGCGAGCTGCACGTGACCGGATCATAACACACATGGTCAATTTGGTTTGACATTCGATATCCCAATGGGGCTAGTTAGGGTCCATCAGTAAATTACACAATGTACATGGTACAATATTGTTAAATGCCAATAGCTCCAAATGACTTAAAAACCTCAAACCAACTATAAATTGTAGAAATTCATATGCAAATATTGAAAGCATTTAATGAGACAACTGAAAGATTATGAATGGATATGAATGAATATATGTTCCATTGTCATTTATTGACAGTCCTTTACTAGCCCCAAAGAGAGGATATCCAATCTCAAACCAACTTTGCCATGGTAACACACCAGCTGGCTGAAGCTATGTTGGCGAACACTAGCTAGCCTAGGCGACTTTAAGACACAAGACCTGGTTAGACTGTTTCAAGTTATCTAGAAGGATGAGTGACAAACTGTGTACTGTTTTGCCAGAGTGAATGTACAAACGCTTGCCACGTGCGAACACACACAAGAGACAGCCACATTACATTGCGAGGCATTGGGGAAACCTTGGTCTTTGTGGTTGAATCTGGGTTTAAAATTCACTGCTCAATTGAGGGACCTTGCAGATAATTGTATGTGTGGGCAAGGAGATGAGGTTCAAAAATCATATTAAACACTATTATTGCACACACAGTGAGTACATGCAACTTATTTTGTGGCTTTTTAATCATATTGTTACTCCTGAACTTATTTAGACTTGTCATAACAGCAAAGGGATTGAATACTTATGTTTTCTATAAATGTTTACAAATGAATTATAAACGAAAAGCTAAAATGTCTTCAGTCAATAATTCCACTTTGTCATTGTGGAGTATTGTGTGTAGATCTGTGACACAAAATCTCAATGGAGTCCATTTAAAATACAGGCTGTAACACAACAAATGTAGAAAAAGTCAAGGGCGTGAATACTTTCTGAAGGCACTGAAAATTCTTAATACAACCACTCTATTACTAGGCTTTACAGTAATCCGTTATGTAGGAATGTTGTTTGGGTACTGTAAAAGCATTTAACACACCTGAGGGCAAGATCTATTGTTTACTAACGGAAACGGATGTTTAGAGAAGTGTCTCCAATGACTGACAGTAGCTACAGTTGTACACAGGTGTGGTTCCTAAGTTAATTAAACAATTAACATCCTATCATGCTTAGGGCCGTGTATAAAAATGCTGGGCAGGCAATTATTTTGGCTACCATGGGATGACAATTACCGCGTTCAAAACAACTGGCAACTCTGAAAAATACGAGGTCAAATCAAGACGTCGGAGCTCTAGATAGAGGCCAGAGTTCCCGAGTTGGAGTTCCGAGTTGGATGACCATTCAAATACATTTTTCCCAGTCAGGGCTAGTTTTTTTCAGAGTTCCCAGTTGTTTTGAACGCGGCAAATGTCCCCACCCACAGGGCATGTGTGGTCACTGAATGGTTTGATGGAGACAAAAACGAAGTAAACCATATGCCATTGTCGTCTCAGTCACCGGATCTCAACCCAATTCAACACTTATGGGAGATTTTGGAGTGGCGCCTGTGACAGCGTTTTCCACCACCATCAACAAAACACAAAATTATGGAATTTATTGTGGAAGAATGATGTTGCACCCCTCCAATATAGTTCCAGACACTTGAAAAACTATGTCAAGGCGCATTAAACACCCTATTAAGGCACTTTATGTTGGTTTTTCCTTTATTATGGCAGTTACCTGTAGACCTCTCTGTCTGTCTCGCTCTGTCTGTCTCTCTCTCTCAGAGTACAGTGCATTTAGAAAGTATTCAGACCCCTTCACTTTTTCCACATTTTGTTACGTTACAACCTTATTCCAAAATGGATTTAAAAAAAAATCTCATCAATCTACACGCAAGACGGCATAATGACAAAGCAAAAACAGGTTTTTAGAAATGTTTGCAAATGTATTACAAATATAAAAAACTGAAATATTACATTTACATAAGTATTCAGACCCTTTACACTGTACTTTGTTGAAGCACCTTTGGCAGTGATTACAGCCTCGAGTCTTCTTGGGTATTACGTTACAAGCTTGGCACACCTGTATTTGGGGAGTTTGTCCCATTCTTCTCTGCAGATCCTTTCAAGCTCTGTCAGGTTGGAGGGGGAGCTTTGCTGCACAGCTATTTTCAGGTCTCTTCAGAGATGTTCGATTGGGGTCAAGTACGGGCTCTGGCTGGGCCACTCAAGGACATACAGAGATTGTCCTGAAGCCACTCCTGCGTTGTCATGCTTTGTGCCTAGGGTTGTTCCCCTGTTGGAAGGTGAACCTTCACCCCAGTCTGAGGTCCTGAGCGCTCTGGAGCAGGTTTTCATCAGGGATCTCTCTGTACTTTGCTCCGTTCATCTTTTCCTCTATCCTGACTAGTCTCCCAGTCCCTGCCCTGAAAAATATCCCCACAGCATGATGCTGCCACCACCATGCTTCACCGTAGGGATGGTATTGGCCAGGTGATGAGCGTTGCCTGGTTTCCTCCAGACGTGATGCTTGGCGTTCAGGCCAAGTTCAATCTTGGTTTCATCAGACCAGAGAATCTTGTTTCTCATGGTATGAGAGTCCTTTAGATGCCTTTTGGCAAACTACAAGCGGGCTGTCATGTACCTTTTACTGAGGAGAGGCTTCCTTCTGGCCACGCTACCATAAATGCCTGATTGGTTGAGTGCTGCAGAGATGGTTGTCCTTCTGGAATGTTCTCCCACATCCACAGAGGAACTCTGGAGCTCTGTCAGAGTGACCATCGGGTTCACCTCCCTGACCAAGGCCCTTCTCCCCTGATTGGTCAGTTTGGCCAGGCGGCCAGCGCTAGGAAGAGTCTTGGTGGTTCTAAACTTCTTCCATTTAAGAATGATCCAGGCCACTGTGTTCTTGGGGACCTTCAATGCTGCAGAAATGTTTTGGTACCCTTCCCCAGATCTGTGCCTCGCCAAAATCCTGTCTCGGAGCTCTAATCACAATTCTTTCGACCTCATAGCTTGGATTTTGCTCTGACATGTACTGTCAACTATGGGACCTGATGTAGACAGGTGTGTGCCTTTCCAAATAATGTCCAATCAATTGAATTTACCACAGGTGGACTCTAAGTTGTAAATACATCTCAAGGATGATCAATGGAAACAGGATGCACCTGATCTCAATTTCGAGTCTCATAACAAAGGGTCTGAATATTTATGTAAATGCTATTTCTGTGTTTTATTTTTTATAAACTTGCAAACATATCTAAAAACCTGTTTTTGCTTTGTCGTTATGGGAGATTGTGTGTAGATTGATAAGGGAAAATATTATATAATTCATTTTAGAATATATCTGTAACGTAAGAAAACGTTAGAAAATGTGGGTCTGGATACTTTCCGAATGCACTGTACATCTTATCCCATACTTCAACCCTAGGTGAACAGAGGGTGAGAAAACAAATCAACAACCACTGGCTGAGTCGGTGTGTATCCACGACAACAACACAACAACAACCCGGGCAAAAGCTGACACTGCTCTAAAAGCACTTGTATGACAGAGGCTTTGTGGCAGAAAATGGGGTCTATTACAGGTTAGACAGGTACATGTTTCTTTCTTTTTTCTTTTTTTTACCCCTTTTTCTCTCCAATTGGTAGTTACAGTCTTGTCCCATCGCTGCAACTCCAGTACGGACTCGGGAGAAGTGAAGGTCGAAGAGCCATGCATCCTCCGAAACACGACCCTGCCAAGCCGCACTGCTTCTTGACACACTGCTCGCTTAACCCAGAAGAGAGCCTCACCAATGTGTCGGAGAAAACACCATACAACTGGTGACCGTGTCAGCGTGCATGCGCCCGGCCCGCAACAGGAGTCTAGAGTGCGATGGGACAAGGACATCCCGGCACTGCCAAACCCTCCCCTAACCCAGATAATGCTGGGACAATTGTGCGCCGCCTCATGGGTCTCCCGGTCGCGGCTGGCGGCGGCACAGCCAGGGATCGAACCCGGGTCTGTGGTGATTCGACCACTGCACCACTCGGGAGGCGCACAAGTACATGTTTCTAATCATTATTGTAGCCTGCAGGTCAACGTTAGTGCACAGATCGTGTTTAGTCAGTTTGGAGTAAGGACATGGTGTAAAGCAGTCAGGGTTCAAACGTAGGTCCCAGCTGCTCCCCACACAGTCCTCAGTGTGAAATAGAGTCATCAAGTGCTTCAGGTCTTCATGAATATTCATTTACTGCTTTTGAAAGGAGCTAATTTAAATGGAAGGAGCTCATTTAAACCCAATAATATGAGAGAGCGCAGCAACTGTTGAGCAGCCAAGGACATACATTAGGTAGTAACATTAAAGGAGGTTGGAAATGTAATAATGAGGTGATAATGAGGCTGAGCTTGAAGTTTCAAGTGCTTTTACTCGTATTTTCAGGATACACATGGTATACTCGTCAACAAAGTGCTTACTTGTAGGTTCCTTCTCGACAATGGAACAACAATAAGAAGTAATACAATATAAGAGTATGAACATAAGTTAATGACACAGTAGAATAGAATAAACATTTTAGCATAATATATACAGGGAGGCACATTAAATAGTCCAATATTTTTAACATTTGCTTTTGTGGGAGGGGGGGGGGGGTTGGGGGTTAAATGTTTAAATTGTGCACTATTTAGCAATAATAAGAGGCTGTGTGTGTGTGTGTGTGTGTGTGTGTGTGTGTGTGTGTGTGTGTGTGTGTGTGTGTGTGTGGATGAGTGAGTACTAAGGTGCGGAAAGTCAGTGCAGGTGGTCAGTCCAGTTGAAGTGTTCAGCAGGCTGATGGCTTGTATATAGAAACTGTCTTTGAGCCTGTTGGTATCCAACTTCAAGCTCCGATACCGTCTGCCCGACGGTAAGGGAGTGAACAGGGTGTGTGGGGTCCTTGATGATGCTACAGGCCTTCCTCAGGCACCATTTTGAGTAGATGTCCTGGATGGATGGGAACACGTTCCCAGTAATGTATTGGTCCATCTTTACCACCCACTGAAGGGCCTTGCGGTCGTAGCCTAAGCAATTCCCGTACCAGGCCGTGATGCAACCAGTCAGGATGCTCTCGATGGTGAAGCTGTACTATTTTGAGAGGACCCGGGGTGATATTCCAAATGTATTCAGCTGCCTTAGGAAGTAGAGACACTGTTGCGCCCACTTTAAAATAGTGATGGTGTTGGTCTATGTCAAGTCCTCAATGATGTGAGTGCAGAAGAACTTAAAACTGCTGACTCTCTCTATTGCGGTACCGTTGATGTGGATTAGGGCATGTTCCCTCCTCTGCTTCCTGAAGTCAAAAATCAACTCATTCTTTTTGCTGACGGTGAGGGAGAGGTTTTTGTCCTCGGACCACAATGCCAGTTCACTTACCTCCTCCCTATAGGCTGACTCATCATTGTTGGTTACCAGGCCTACAACCTTAGTGTCGTCAGCAAACTTGATGATGGAGATGGGTGTCATGCAAAGCTACGCAGTCGTGGGTGAACAGGGAGTACAGCAGAGGACACACCCCTGGGGGGCCCTGTGTTAGTGTAAAGGAGGTGTTGTTGCCAATCCTCACAGCCTGTGGTCTGCCGGTCAGGAAGTCCAGGATCCGTATATTTTAAGTCACATTTATTTATTCACAGTTTTACCCCCGGATAAAATGCTAGGTTATTTAATGTAAAATGTGCTATAGAATACACGTTTTATATATTCTGGTTTTGTTGCTCAGATAAGCAATATTCGAATGAGTCTACAATATGTCACAACTCCCGCCAGAATCTCTCATGTGCCTAATGTGTTGTTTTCCTCTGATTGTGAGTGTTTTTCTTGGGGGCTCTGGAGGGCAGAGAGGGAGCATTGATTGGGAATTCGCCGGTCCAGTCAGGTCTGCAGACACAATGACAGGATGTGATGTCACAGAGTGCCAGGGGGTAGCTGGGTAGTTGGCAGTCATGCTCTCATTTCCAATTTGCAGCGTGGCATTTTGCTCCAAGCCGGGCCGCTTTCTGGCAGCCTGGTTGGTGCTGTTACCAGGCCCCAGTAAATGAAAAGGTAGGGATAGTTCAGGCTCAAGCGCTACCAGATGGAAGTAAATGTTGGGTCACAGTTTTTTTTAAATGTTGTTCCTTTTGTTGGTGAGCACAGCCACGCTTCTGAGGGAGGTCCTTCGTGTTTGACTCAAGGAGCTCAGATGTTTTGTGAATTGGTTGCTGCACTGCATGTCAATAACCCAGAGGGTATAAAACCCAGAGGGGGTGGGGAAAACATTTTGTTGTTGTTGTCTTTGATTAGTTTTCCACTGAGGTATTTTCCGAGAATGTCTTGGCAGGTCGTGAGAATGTCTTAAACTCCATGTCTGACCAGCAGCAGCAGTCACATTATACCAGAACATGTCTTTGAAGATACAATCCATGCTCTAGTGTCACTTACAGGAGTTGGGGACAGTAACAGTGAAATTAAACATGTGCATTGCATTAATCTCAGACACCCAGAACCAAAATTGAATTACGCAATTGCGTCAGATGCTCGATTAAGTTCTGGAGGAAGACATGTTAAAAAAGATACTAACGACACTAGCGAAGTCTGCAACCCCCTAAACAAAAACACTCAGACAGTTTTGGGCAAGTCTATGAGACAAATGTCCCCCTCCCCTTCTGAAATTCGATAGATGCGAGCAACTGTGATATCGTCATATGTCCAAATGATCAGTGACGGAAAATCTGCGTACCAGATCAAAGTTCCTCGTTAGTCGTCGCATTCCAGTCTGTCGACAAATGCTAATACCATTTATGTTACGTGCATCTGTCCACGAAGTTAGCATTGCAATGTTTTGATGTGTCATGCATAGTCAGTGGTCTCCATCCAACTAGCTGTTGTTGAACTCTCTGCCGCAGCATGTGAGCCAATCCCCTGAGCCCTATTAATTACCTGCCACTGTTTGACAGCCAATCACAGGACAGTACTGCCTGTGGGCTGCGGGAACTGAGGGCCAGGACAGAGGCCCTGCACAATGGGGATTCTGCTCTGCGACCGAACCAACGGTGTGGGATCAGCGTTTTGATTGGCAGTCTTCCAGCCTCATGAACTAAAGGGAGGGAAGGGAATGGAATGAGTAGAATAAAGAGAACAAGAAGGCGGCAGTATATTTTTAACTCCTGCTGTGCGTCAAAGAGATGTATGGAGCACTGGGACTGAGGGGGGCCAGAGAGAGGCCTGTTCTGGGGTTGGACCCTCCCTGCAGGCCATATTACAACCGTCTGAAGTCAATAAAAAAGGCATTGGAGTGATGTAAATATTTCTTTCCCCTTCCTAACTCTCTTCCTGACTTTCTATAGCACTGTGCATCCACACTTTTATGAATCCCTTTTCCTCCTTCTGTCCTTTTCTCTATTCGCATCACAGCTCCATTTTCACCCTATTGCAGGGGTAGGCAATTGGATTTATCCACAGGCTGGTTTTTGTGAATGGTCGGGGGGCCGGAAAATTATTAGAATGTTTTGTACACCGCAAATTGACCATAACTAAGCCCAAAATTAGATTATTTTCAATAATTTCATACCTTGATTACATTAAGACATGATCACAATTGTCTCTTTTTTTATTTGTGGGAATACTTGATAACAGATTTTGGCACGTTGGCCGCCTGTTGCCGTCCCCTTCCCTATTGCGTGATTGGTGTGTGTGAGTGTGCGCACATGTGCGTACATACACACCTGTGTGTGTGCGTCCATGCATATGTGTATGTGTGTGGACCGCTCTCTGAGCCTGGTGTTGATTCAGCTGGAGCCTCCCTGAATGCCTGACAGCCAACTGACAGCGTCTGTCACTGGGCGCGGGGCTTGTAATCACGACTCAATAAGGCCAGGAAATCAGGAGAGAGAGAGAATACACACGTTTGACCAGAGTGGAGGGAGTACAGCAGAGCAGAGGTGCTCAGGGCTGGGGAACGGAGAGGGGGATGAGATCTGGGCTCAGGGTTTGGTTTCATTCAGCTCTCCCTCAAAGGCCCCCTCAGAGACATTGTGAACATGAGAAATCATTTGGCCTGTGTTAACTTGAACCAGAGAAAGCATGATCTGAAAATAGAGGGACAGGATGGTGGACTTACAAAGTCAGGTGGGTGCCCTTGCTTCCCTCCTATTCCTATTACAAAGAGAAGCTGTATTTTCCACTGACCTTACTTCCTACTGAACCCATCCTTCTGTTTCTCAGTCCAGGTCGAGTGTTTCTGGGTTCTCAAAGAACAGGGCTGTCCGAAATAAGAGCTTGAATGAAGTTAATATGTACTGCTTTGTGATTATTTTTTATTTTTTTTACTTCAAACCTCATCCATTAAACATTTTGTTTCACGAGGGCAAAGAAAGTATGCAATGCCTGGTAATTACAGCAAAAAAACAGTCATTAAAATCTCTCTGTGTATGGCTAAGACGCTACTTCAAGATTCACCATCCAAAAGTAGAGGGAATGACATTTATTGTGCCTTGTTAATTGTATAATAATGTTAATAAATTCCCCATTTACATGTGTTGCAGCTACAGCATAAAGCTATATTCCCATAAAAGTTGCATATAAAATAAAGTGGTTGAGTAGGAACATTTGCATGTAGCAAATTTCCATTTGACCATTTCGGCAGTATATTTTGCCAAGAGAGCATAGAGGGATCCGGTTCGTTGGCCATCATACTGAGGGTATATGTCCTTATACGTACACCGTAATGGTGGTCCTCCCACTGTATATTATGAAGCACTCTAAAGCCCGGTGTACACTACACGATCTTGGCCCTGATTTAGCTATCCGAGACAAGTTTTTAAGATCGGAAACAAAATCCTCAGGTCGTTGCCTACTTGGGGCAAACGGCCGTCACCGACACTCATTTAACGTGAGTGGGTCAGAGACGCAATCTGAGTTCCTCATATCTTCTTTGAGAAGTCCCAGATGTCCCAATATTTTCAAATAAGTCTGTTTTTACCAGCACAAAATCTGCAATGCTCTTGTAGTGTGAGATGTGGAATGACAAGTTTTGAGAATGGTGATCAGCAATAGCCATTGAGAGCTCGCCAGAGAAGAAGCCAGTGAGATGATGACGTTGTTTAGCGTCACCCATAATGTGTAGACTCTCGAAGGTGTGATGAATACTACTAGTATGCATTTGTACTTGCCTTTATTCAAAGTGTCAAATCGTTACAGCTCTGAAGTTCTAAAACAATGCCATTCAATTGAAAATGTTGGCTAGATATTTCAACTCTGTATGGCAAGCGTGAATGTCTGACTTAAAACATTTGAGTCTGCTTTGAGTCACAGCTCGTTGTAGCACCGTTGAATCTAATCACATCATAGGCCGTCATTGTAAATAAGAATTTGTTCTTAACTGACTTGCCTAGTTAAATAAAGGTTAAATAAATAAATAAAACATCATCACATCATTGTTTTCGCAGTGTGGTATCGAGAATCCTTAAGACCAAGTGAAGAACCTTGTCTGTGCCACATCGTTTAGTGTGCGCACCACTACGTTAGCAAGACAAAAATTACTACAAGGTCATTGTTTAATGTGAGAGGTTTAGCGATGTTAGGATTTTAAAAGTTGTGTAGTGTACACCCGGCTTTACCTGCACTCATCCGCAGCAGCGTGGGGACCCATGCCAACTAGCGAGCTTGCCTCTCGCTCTCTCTCAGCTGGAGGTGGCCCTGCACTGTTATACCAGCTGGGGCCCCTGCTCTCCCCTTCCAACAGCC
Source organism: Salvelinus fontinalis (assembly GCF_029448725.1). Lineage (NCBI taxonomy): Eukaryota > Metazoa > Chordata > Actinopteri > Salmoniformes > Salmonidae > Salvelinus > Salvelinus fontinalis. The sequence continues at coordinate 31,899,238 of NC_074665.1, forward strand.
CCAGCCTGCGGCTAAGGAGGAATGGAGGGGTGGAGGGAGAGCCTCTTATTTCCAGCTGTGATATTTAGCCCAAGCATGTCTGAGGAAAGGTAGCTTCACACCAAATCCCACCACTGTTAGAACAAAATCATAAGCGTTACCATACTCACTTTTTCATTGACATTGTCCTACATTGTCACGTGCTTTTCCACACAGAGACCACTCTCACAGTAGTTCTCACAGAAGCATTTGAGTTTACAAGCACAGCTGTTCAGCTTCTCAAGGCTATCTGCCTCTTAGATCATCTGGGATTTCAACATGTGTGACCCTCTGGTTTTGAGGTCATGGTTTCTGATGGCGCTGCCCTCCCTTTCCATGCCCACAGCCTGTTACACGTTGCATCCTCCCAGGCTTTAGTGTGGCAGCACGGCGGAAAATTCTGTGGGGAATCTGGGGATGCCGCCACACGAGCCAAACCGGTGGTTTGAACCAATTAGAGAGCTTTGAGCTCAGAAGCCTGGTTTCGATTGGATGGGTGGTTTAGGGCGTGTGGACGCATAAGTGGGATGACACAAGAGGGAGATGGGGAACCGGTCACCGGCTCATCATTCCATTAGATGACAGAGAGCATGTGTCACCACCAGAGCCCAACACGGCTTTAGTCCTCTGCCAAAGCTCCATGCTAGATCATGCCTTCTGTAGAATTTCCTATAGCGGTTCCTGTGGTGAGCTGAAAGTCATAGGATTTCTTGATTTTCTTTCATGCGTCCTTTTTAACGTAGAGGATAAAATGGATATTGAAGTTCCTACCCTTGAAAGCTAGGAGGAAGGGAAGCATATAAAGGACTAGTTGAGGTCTGTTGAATTAAAGATTTAACAGAAGGACTCTTTACAGGGCATGGGAGCTGTAGCAGACAGAGAGAAGCAGTAGGAACCTGGGCCTGTTTGCACGCATCCCCAGGAGGCTAGCCTCAAGCTCCTAGCCTCCGCGGTTATGATGAAGACATCTCTATTAAAGCGTGTCCTTTTAATAGAGAAAGCACATGTAAGGCTAGAGAGATTCACCGACAGTCGGATAGCATGGCATGGTAAAATCTCTGCAGTGGTGAGTGGGAGAGCTCTGGGCTGACTCCATGATGACCTACAGTATCTCAGAGAACAAGCACCAATTATGCTGTAGAGATGGGCGGAGAAGAAAGACAAGACTGGAGCCTTTGCATGGCATCCATGCTATCCTAGCTTTGTGGCCACCAGGGTCAAAGTTCACACAGCAAACAACCCAGAGGGATCTTTTAAGTAACATTGTCCTTAGACAATATCTTTGTTTTAAAAGGTTGTAAAAAAGTTTGCTTGTTTCAATATGGTTTTGCCTCTCCCTTGTTACCTGTCCATTTGCCTTTTAAGGTATGTAAACAGGGACTTGCAGTTTAAATGAATCACCATTATTGCTGGCTGTGAATTAAGAAAGTGTTGGAGCTTTTGTTGGGATTATGAGTATGAGCACTCCTTGCATGGACCTCTAAGAGGAAGACAGTAAACACATCTTTATCTTCTTACAGAAGACACAGGATTGTGGCTTCATTTCCATCTTGATGTCACAGGCCACACGGGTGGTGACTAGAGACTGCTGTGTGTGTGTGTGTGTGTCTGACTGTCTGTCTGGGGCCTCATTTTTAAAAAGAGATACTGTGTATGTGTTGCCCTTTCCCAGCCCTATGGAGCCTTGCTTAGACTGGGAGACTGGGAAAGACAGCCCTCTGTGATAACTCACAGAGGACAAGTAAAGGACAGCAGAGAAACACTCTCTATCCACCCCCCCACCCCCCGAAAAAAATGTTCAGTTTCCAATGGGACTTCATCTCCTCATTGGATCCCTGCTCACGCAAGCCGGATTACTGCCGGGGACCAAGATACTTATGAGGGCAAGTTCACCGCTGCACCGCTGACAGAGCTGGGATATGGATTCCCTGTCTCCTTTGAGTCCTGTCGCTGCTACACTATATTAAATAACACACAACAGACAGAGGCAACATCAGCCAAGAGCAATAATGAGCTGAAATAGTTTTTATTATTGCTAAACCACGACAGTAGTTTGTAGTCAGTGCTAATGATGATAAGGACTAATGATGATATTTGGAAAAAATATATTATCACATTTGAGTCATTATTGAGCCTAAATAGACATACCCAAAAGTAACTGCTATTCATGTGTAATTGCATGATACTGACATGCCAAAACTTGGGAGTGTCGTGACGTTGCTGTCATTCATGTGTTTGACTGTTATTTTATCAAATCAATTAATGACGTTTAATTATTACAATGATTAATCATGTAACAATTCACTCATTAGCAATCTTGGTGCACCATGGGAAAAGTTATTTAACGAGTTACTATCTCCCGACTAAACTCTAAAGATATAAATATCTTTTACATCAGTCACAGTCAATTCATTAATTCTTATATACCTCAGTCTCATTCTGAAGGTCGTAATATCCTATAAATCTGCACAAACCCTAGTCTCCATGATGAATCAGCTTACACAAATTGGCTTCATTATTTATTTACTAACTAACTAAATAATCACAAATAATCACACAGAATTACATAAACACACTGGATAGATTATACATTGATGACTACATAAGGCAATGTGGACTAATCCGATATGACGGCTTGTTACACAATGAAAGGGGAACATTTCGTCTTCTCACAAATTGTTTCATATTTAATCATATAAGTCCACAACATTTAGATGTAAATCTAGTAACTGGGACGTATACATTTGTAGAGTTACCATTATTTGGTTACACCTTCCTTAATGATATCACAAAACAACAACTTATTTGATTATTGTTTAGAGCTCCTTAATTAAACCATTTACCTCATTATCTACGTTAGAAATATTGTTTCAATGTCCAACCTTTTGATGTTACAGTACTGCAAAATCTCTCTCTGTTGTAACAAAGGGATTTTTAACCCTTTCATGCGTGAGTTCCAAATATCTCTAACGGTCGCCCCAGCGTGAGTTTTTTTTAATGCACGTGATGTTAGAACGTTCTCTCCATTCCAGAATGTGATTGTTATGCTACAGTACATTTAATCCACAATGCCGTCAAACCAAGGCACGCAGCCTGTTTTTATTTATAGGTTGTTTTCAACTTTTTTATTTTCTAAGAACAGTTTGAAATGAGGTGTGTTCCGCCTCATTCACATAAAAGTAGTCATTTTTACTTTTGCGGACCAATTAATTTTTATGAAATTTCTGACCTGGACAAAATTCCCCAAACACTTCCCAATTGTTTGTGCAGTTCAAGTCTGCAGACATTTGCTCATCTCCCGTCCTGCACACACGTGTTCACATTTTCCGTCTGTTGCCTGCATCGCAGTCATAGTTGTTTTCATTACCAATAATAACTCTGGAAATGTGTGCGTTTCTATCAAAGTGCCTCATTACGTTATAATAGTTTCTGCATGTCGTGTTATGCGCGAGATAACGTTACTCATTTCATAACCTTTATGGTGCTATATTCAATCGTGCTTATGTAGCTAGCTACATTCTTATGTTAGCTCTGTAAAACAATGCTAATTGTGTCAGAGAAGTATTGGCTTGTTGTATTTTGAAGCTACCCCACCTTATGACTCCCAAGTGTCACAGCTGTCTAAGGCACAGCATCTCAGTGCTGGAGGTGTCACTACAGACACCCTGGTTCAAATCCAGGCTGCATTTCTATCAAAGTAAGTGCCTTATTATGTTAATAGTTTCTGTATGTGATTTGCATGTGAACTGTATGTCCAATTACAACATATCACTTGTTCAGTAATCATCTCACCTCTTAGTTGGAGGTGAACTATGTGGCCATTGAGTGCAGCAGTGTCAATCAGATGGAAAAATATCTTCTTATACCACTTGGTCGTTTTCTGAGTGCATTCCACAAAGCTGTTTATCATGTCCGCCTTATCCACTGCCCCCGTTTTGAGGTTATAGTCAAGCACGCAGTCTGGTGGTCCACCTTCCCTGTGGCCGGCATGGTTGCTGTTTGGACAGTGGAGAGGACATGGATGTCTCGTTTGTCATGCCACTTTACTGCCAGCTGTTGACATCTCTTATTTTGTATAACGGGTCATTTAGGATGGCAGTAGCATTGTTGATGAAATGCGGTCATGAAATGCAGCAGAACTAGGAAGCAGCCTTGGGAAAAGAGGGTGGCAAAGAAGGGAGTTGCAAACATAGGATCTGTGCTCCAGTATTCTCTTAGGGAGTTCTTCTTTACTATCCCCATGAGAAGGACTGTCACCAGGAAGGTATACATTTCACTAATTGTGGTTGTCGTCCCCCCCCCCCCCCCCCCCCACTCCTGGCTCCCTCTTCTCCTGTAGCTCCAAGGCATAGGTGATTGGTCTCTGCTATGTCTCCCACCACCTCCTCTGTCAGAAACAACTTGAAGCACTCTGCCTCAGATGGAAATGGCAAGGGGTGTTGCACTCCAGACAAGGACTCGTCAAAGCAAACAGCAGGTCCAGGAGGGGTGAAATGGCTGGCAGCCTGCCAGCTAGCACAGAACTCCTGTACTTCATCCACTGTCGGTCTGCCTCCATCACCACCAGCATCTTCAAAGGGAACTGGGACTTTGTCAGTGGACAAGGGATCCTTCAGATTCAGGGTTCTCAATGGCTGGGGGGCAGCTCCTCACTGTCACTGTCAGAATCTGATTCCTGACTTTCAGACTCATTGCCAGAATTTTTTTACATCTCAAATTTCCGCATTTGTGAGTTGTCTCCTTTTTGAAAGACATTGCTGTTGCTACAGCTTGGCTCACTAGCTACATACATAAACATACATAAACAACAACACTGAATGGCTCAGATTGGGAGTGAGAGGTTACGTGATTGACTGCCTGCACGGCCATTTGTATTAATAAATCACTATCAGAAAATGTTTTGTGTGGTAATTATTGATATATTTACTGTTTAATTCACGTTTTTCAAGTACCTGTGATAAATCATGCATTCCGATTCTTGCATGGATTGTAATGGGCACATATTATGTGTGTAAAATACTTTTTTAAAGGTTGTACTGATTATGATGAGTTAAGCTAATTCCAGCTATGTGTGGAGCCATGTTTGTTGACATACAATGCATTCTGGGTTTCACGTAATCGTCTGTCGGACCAAAAATGCTATAACAAAATGAGGTGAGTAAGGGTTCACAAATTTTGAGAACTTCAGGAAGTGAATAGTGGAATGTAGACGACACACCCCTTCAACATGCATACTATAAACATACCAAACTCATCTTGTCTTCTCTTATTATCTTTGGTTTCTGTAAGGAAAAAAAGCATGGCGGCGCGCTGAAACTAATCATTGTCGGATTTCATTCGATTTCTACAAAGTGTTTTAATCAATTATTTCGATCAATGGTGAGCTCACCCGTGATTAATTATAAATAGTAATTGCTATTAGCTAATTCATATTGTAGTTTATGTCAGCCAAGTCATAAAATATGACCGCTTGTATTGCGTCAATCTTTCCTCAGTTAGCGCTAGGACAAATGTAGCCAAAATTTGGATGATTGTGTTATGCTACAGATACTTCTGTGAATATCTGAACATTGCATCCAAAAATAAACTGCTCACATTCTGGACATAACTTTGTAAGGACTGTGTTTGTGTAAATAGTTTCAGAAAAAAGTGTGGCCAGCTCAAATGCTGATTGTTGCGTCATTCAAAACTGGCCGTTCTAAATAAGTGTTCTAATCACACGGGTGTGATCGTATGCTTCAGGGACCACTGTAGAATGACCAAACCCGTGTGATGGTGTGAAAGGATTCAATTCCATTTCTGCAGAGTGGGAGAGTGTGTTCCTGCAACCACCTCTCTGGTGGGAGAGGGGGCTCTCTGATCCTCACCTAGGAGGGAAAGTCATGACAGGAGATTATGAGGAAATAATCAGAAGATAGGAGTTACATAGTTCAGAATACACAAGATCAAGCACACACAAAATAACCTTTTTTTTCCCCAAAAGTAATCTTTCATTGACAAGCTATAAGTGAATTATTGATGCCCAGAGCTGGAAACACATCAGATGGCTTCCACAACATGTGAACAATATCAGGAGAAAGAAATGGGATTGATAAACCTAACAACTTGAAATGGGCACATGTTTTAGTAAGTGGTGTCAGGTGTGGTCACGGGACGTTTCAAAGTGTCCCTAAACCTCTCCAAAGAGGCATATATCTGTAAATTAGATAACTCCAGTGCTATTACATATTTGCAATCCCTGAATTATATTTGTTCAGTATAAAAACACAATCTATACCATATCACCCTCACTCAAACATTCTGGTGGGGTTATGGGGTATCCAGGGTACATTCAAGTGTCCTTTTAACCTCTCCAAAGTGTCCAAATGTGGTAATTGTGGTAATGTTTTTGCACACTGTATGTGCCTAAAAGTTATTCTTCATTATAAAACAACATTTCTACAACAGCAACCTCTCTCAAATATTGTGGTGGTGTCGGGGGACATACAGGGGATATCCAAGTGTTTTTTTCAACTTCTCCAAAGTGCTTGAACGTTTTGCCTAGGCATATTCAATGTATTGGTCCCACATATAAATTAACTGTTTACAAAAACAATATAAAAGCAACAGATATACAGTACCAGTCAAAAGTTTGGACACACCTACTCACTCCAGGGTTTTTCTTTATTTTTTTGTTTAATTTTTTTTAGAATAATCGTGAAGACATCAAAACTATGAAAAAACGCATATAGTATCATGTAGTAACCCAAAAAGTGTTAAACAAATCAAAATATATTTTCTATTTGAGATTCTTCAAAGAAGTCACCCTTTACCTTGATGACAGCTTTGCACACTCTTGGCATGCTCTCAACCAGCTTCATGAGGTAGTCACTTGGAATGCATTTCAATTAACAGGTGTGCCTTGTTAAAAGTTCATTTGTGGAATTTCTTTCCTTCTTAATGTGTTTAAGCCAATCAGTTGTGTTGTGACAAGGTAGGGTGGTATACAGAAGATAGCCTTATTTGGTAAAAGACCAAGTCAATATTATGGCAAGAACAGCTCAAATAAGCGAAGGGAAACAACAATCCAGCATTACTTTAATTAAAATATGAAGGTCAGAAAATTTCAAGAACTTTGAACGTTTCTTCAAGTGCAGTCACAATAACCATCAAGCGCTAGGATGAAACTGGCTCTCATGAGGCCTGCCATAGGAAAGGAAGACTCAGAATTACCACTGCTGCAGAGGATAAGTTCATTAGAGTTACCAGCCTCAGAAATTGCAGCCCAAGTAAATGCTTCACAGAGTTCAAGTAACAGACCTATCTCAACTTAAAACCTACCCTCACCAGAAACCGTGGATGGATGGCGGCATTCGCGCAAAACTGAAAGCGGGAACCACAACATTTAACCATGGAAAGGTGACTGGGAATATGGCCGAATAGAAACAGTGTAGTTATTCCCGCCACAAGGCAATCAAACAAGCAAAATGTCAGTATAGAGACAAAGTGGAGTTGCAATTCAACTGCTCAGACACGAGACGTATGTGGCAGGTTCTACAGACAAGGACTACAAAAGGAAAACCAGTCACGTCGCGGACACCGACGTCTTGCTTGCAGAAAAACTAAACACCTTCTTTGTCCGCTTTGAGGATAATACAGTGCCACTGACGCGGCCCGCTACCATGGACTGTGGGCTCTCCTTCTCCGTGGCCGACGTGAGTAAGACATTTAAACGTGTTAACTCTCGCAAGGCTGCCGGCCCAGACGGCATACCTAGCCGCGTCCTCAGAGCATGTGCACACCAGCTGGATAGTGTGTTTTCAGACATATTCAATCTCTCCCTATCCCAGTCTGCTGTCTACACGTGCTTCAAGATGGCCACCATTGTTCCTGTACACAAGAATGCTAAGGTTACTGAACTAAATTACTTTCGCCCCGTAACACTCAATTCTGTCATTATGAATAGGTCCACAGACGATACAATCGCCATCACACTGCACACGGCCTTATCCCATCTGGACAAGAGGAATATCTATGTAAGAATGCTGTTCATTGACTATAGCTCAGCATTCAACACCATAGCTCCCTCCAAGCTCATCATTAAGCTTGAGGCCCTGGGTCTCAACCCCACCCTGTGCAATTGGGTCCTGGACTTTCTGACGGGCAGCCCCCAGGTGGTGAAGGTAGAAAACAACACCTCCACTTCGCTGATCCTCAACACTTGGGCCCCATAAGGGTGCGTGCTCAGCCCCCTCCTGTACTCCCTGTTCACCCATGACTGCGTGGCCATGCATGCCTCCAACTCAATCATCAAGTTTGCAGATGACACAACAGTAGTGGGCTTGATTACCAACAACGACGAGACAGCCTACAGGGAGGAGGTGAGGGCACTCAAAGTGTGGTGTCAGGAAAACAACCTCTCAATCAACGTCAACAAAACAAAGGAGATGATCGTGGACTTCAGGAAACAGCAGAGGGAGCACCCCCTATCCACATCGATAGGACAGCATTGTAGAAGGTGGAAAGTCTTAAGTTCGTCGGCGTACACTTCACGGACAAACTGAAATGGTCCAGACAGTGTGGTGAAGAAGACGCAACAGCGCCACCCTAGTCATAGACTGTTCTCTCTACTACCGCATGGCAAGCGGTACAGGAGTGCTAAGTCTAGGACAAAAAGGCAGTTTTTACCCCCAAGCCATAAGACTCCTGAATAGGTAATCAAATGGCTACCCGGACTATTTGCATTGTGTACCCCCCCAACCCCTCTTTTTACACTGCTGCTACTCTCTGTTTATCATATATGCATAGTCACTTTAACTATACATTCATGTACATACTACCTCAATTGGGCCGACCAACCAGTGCTCCCGCACATTGGCTAACCCGGGCTATCTGCATTGTGTCCCGCCACCCCCTCTTTTACGCTACTGCTACTCTCTGTTCATCATATATGCATAGTCACTTTAACCAAATCTACATGTACGTACTACCTCAATCACCCCGACTAACCGGTGTCTGTATGTAGCCTCACTACTTTTATAGCCTCGCTACTGTATATAGCCTATCTTTTTACTGTTGTTTTATTTCTTTACTTACCTATTGTTTACCAAATTCCTTTTTTGCACTATTGGTTAGAGCCTGTAAGGAAGCATTTTACTGTAAGGTCTACACCTGTTATATTCGGCGCACGTGGCAAACTTTGATTTGATTTGTTCACCCCGCTACCATCCGGAAGGCGAGGTCAAAACAGGTGCATCAAAGCTGGGATCAAGAAACTGAAAAACAGCTTCTATCTCAGGGCCATCAGACTGTTAAACAGCCATCACTAGCACAGAGAGGCTGCTGCCATAAATATAGACTTGAAATCATTGGCCACTTTAATAAATGGATCACTAGTCACTTTAATAATGCCACTTTAATCATGTTTACATATCTTGCATTACTCATCTCATATGTACACTACCGTTCAAATGTTTGGTGTGACGAGATCTTCAGTTTCTTGGCAATATCTCGCATGGAATAGCCTTCATTTCTCAGAACAAGAATAGACTGACGAGTTTCAGAAGAAAGTACTTTGTTTCTGGCCATTTTGAGATGGAATTGAACTAACAAATGCTGATGCTCCAGATTCTCAACTAGTCTAAAGAAGGACAGTTTTATTGCTTCTTTAATCAGGACAACAGTTTTCAGCTGTGCTAACATAACAGCAAAAGGGTTTTCTAATGATCAATTAGCTTCTTAGAATGCTAAACTTGGATTAGCGAACACAACGTGCCATTGGAACACAGGAATAATGGTTGCTGATAATGGGCCTCTGTACGCCTATGTAGATATTCCATTAAAAATCAGACGTTTCCAGCTACAATAGTCATTTACAACATCAACAATGTATACATTGTATTTATGATCAATTTGATGTTATTTAAGGACAAAAAAAATGCTTTTCTTTCAAAAACTAGGTCACATTTCTTTGTGACCCCATACTTTTGAACGGTAGTGTATATATTCTTATTCCATTCCTTTTCTTAGATTTGTGTGTATTAGGTAGTTGTTGTGGAATTGTTAGATTACTTGTAAAATATTGCTGTGCTGTCGGAACTAGAATCACAAGCATTTCGCTACACTCGCAATAACATCTGCTAACCATGTGTATGTGACCAACAACATTTTATTTTATTTGACATCAACTGTTCAGAGGAGACTGTGTGAATCAGGCCTTCATGGTCGTATTGCTGCAAAGAAACCACTACTAAAGTACATCAATAAGAAGAATAGACTTGCTTGGGACAAGAAACATGAGAAATGGACATTAGACCAGTGGAAATCTGTCCTTTGGTCTGATGAGTTGAAATTTGAGATTTTTGGTTCCAACCTCTGTGTCTTTGTGAGACATAGAGTAGGTGAACGGATGATCTCCGCATGTGTGGTTCCCACCGTGAAGCATGGAGGAGGAGGTGTGATGTTGTGGGGGTGCTTTGCTGATGACACTTTCAGTGACTTATTTAGAATTCAAGGCGCACTTAACCAGCATGGCTACCACAGCATTCTGCAGCAATACGCCATCCCATCTGCTTTGCGCTTAGTGGGACTTTCATTTGTTTTTCAACAGGACAAAACACCTTCAGGATGTGTAAGGGCTAATTGACCAAGAAGGAGAGTGATGGAGTTCTGCATCAGATGACCTGGCCTCCACAATCACCCGACCTCAACCCAATTAAGATGGTTTGGGATGAGTTGGATTACAGAGTGAAGGAAAAGCAGCCAACAAGTGCTCAGCAAAACTGTTGGAAAAGCATTCCATGTGAGCTAGTTGAGAGAATGCCAAGAGTGTGCAAAGCTTTCATGAAGGCAAAGGGTGGCTTCTAAAATATATTTTGATTTGTTTAACTTTTTTTTTGTTACATAAGGATTCCATATGTGTTATTTCATAGTTTTGATGTCTTCACTAGTAGTTGACTGGTACTGTACATTAAAAAGTATATAAAAATGTCTTCTCAAACACAAACTTGGTTACACAGGTGTCATTCACTAAAAAAGGTGTAAAAATGTAAATAAGCTGAACTGTTTAGAAATGGCATTCTTGATCGTTTTACATCCAAGGTGTAGGTGATTAAATTTCACTTCACCGTTGCTTGTGCATGTCTTGATAGTCTTTGAAGCAGTCCCTCTGCCAGGAAACAAAAAGCGAACTGGCATTTCGGACAGAAGATCTGGCATTTCCTTTTGCTTAGGCCTTTTGCTTAGGCCATATGCTTGTGAGAATGAAAGCATTTACTGTAGCAATGTCCACAAATTGATCAAAAAAAAGTATTATGCAACTTCTTGGTCTTGTGGAGGTCCTGGTAGTAGCCTATCAGAGCATCAGATAGGTTGACACCCTCCATGCTGGCATTGTAGTCCTTCACAGAAACAGGAATGGGGACGTTCTTCCTTTTTCAGCCTTGTTGAGACATGGTTATTATTGAATGCCTAATGCTGTGTAGTGAGCATGGTTACTTCCCTAGTGTCTTTCCATTTCACAAAAAGCAGCTTGTTTGCCCTGATCCAATGCATGGTCCCCCTTGCCGCTCTCTGTCATGTTGTTTACCTTGGTCTTGGGGGAACCGATTCTGTTAGACGAATGGTGCCACAAGCCCCTATTTTCTTTTTTAAGAGGTCTATGAAAAGTGGATGTAGAACCATCTGATGGGGTGATTGACATAGCAGTGGGGGATGAAGACCTTGACCGGCGGGGGCGGTTGCTGGGGAGGGGTGGCTCCCAAATGTCATCATCCAAACCCTCTGCATCCTCCACTCTGTGGTAAATAAAATAAAGGGATATATTGTTGTAAGACACACAGAATTACAGTTGCCTAAATTTACAAAACAACATTACTGTAAAGTAAAAACACCAAGCCTAAACTTTATCTCCACAGGGACTCACATGGGTGTGAAGCACACACAATGCAAGCGGTAACACTTTGGAGACAAAGACAAAGGTGAGAATCACAAATAAACAATGACCATGAGTTTAGTGGCCTCTCCAAAGTTACAATGTTGAACAGCAAACAGTGAGCTAATATGAAACATAGAGGGAAAATACTTTGGAATTATACAATATTGAAATTGCTTGTTACATAGGCCTATGTAAACTAAATCCAAAGCACAAAATGCAGACAACTTCTAAAAAAACGAAATACATATAGTAAATTAGCTATATAAAGACAATTTACTTACAGATCTAAAAGTTATCTAAAAGTGGATCCAATCCTTCTAGAAAACAATCTTCATCGGCCGAGTCAAAATCCTCCTTGTCCAAATCGCTCTCCTGATCCGAGTCCGACCAGTATTTTATTCAAAGCTTCATGTTGGTATACTTATTCATAGCTGCCTTATTTTTAGCTTCCTATTCGATATTCCTAGTTTGAACTTTTTTTCCCCCCTTGAGATGCCATCTTTTATGCTAAAGTGATGAAATTAAAGCAATGAAATCTGTTTACAATGTAATGAGCGTGCACAGTGCGTCTCGTCTCTGAGCCAGGTAGCAATAGTTAGCATTACGCATAAAAAGTTCTCGGCCTTGTTTTGTCCCACACAGGTCAACTGCATATCACTGGAAAGCTTATCTCATTGGCTACAAGACTCTCAAAATGCCATAGTAGCCTATCCCATGTGTAATGGATGCCTATGGTGTGTGAGCAGGCAACGTCATATTTTTCATGCGCAAAGATATAGTCACTTGGTGGACATTCAATGTTGCCATTAAGTCATACATCATCATAGAACATAGGCTAAATTTGTTCCTACTAACCTGAGGATTAATTTCATACCCCTCATGTAGCTATAGCTCAAACACAGACCAAATCAAAGCTTATCTTGTAAGATGTTTGCTGTTTGGTGAAAATGTTGTGTAAAATAAAAAATTGGAATCTCGGGGCTGGTGATCAATAATGGTAGGTCACAGGCAGACAAAAGTGTTGCCTATTTTCCCCATTATCCCCTGTGCATTTATACATAGATTCTCTGTTTGTCTGTTGCCAGTTCGTCTTCTCGTCAAGCCTTCCAGCGTGTTTTTCCCGTACTCCTGTTCTCTCTAGTCCCTGTTTTCTAGTTCTTCTGGTTTTGACCATTCTGCCTGCCCTGACACTGAGCCTGCCTGCCGTTCAATAAAGTAAATAGCCTAAAGTTAAGGCTATCTTACTATCTACCTTAAAGTGAGTTGCACATGCATGGCCACATTTTGAGGTTACTGTAACTATACATTTCTTCTTATGTAATCATACAAAGTATGCATGTTCAACATAGCGTGCATAGGTTGTCGCAGGTCTGTGGAGATCTTCACAATTTCTGTAATAATCTGTGCAGAATCGTGAAAGGTACTTTTGATGTAATCTCAACTGCTATCCAAGTAATTTGGTTCTGCTATTAGATGAAGCACAGTGTTAACACATTCATCTGTTGTATAAATGAACAAAACATCTGACATTGTATTCCCATTGGAACTTAATGGTTGTAAGTGCAGTGATAGACATTTGGGTGACAACTAAACAAAAAATCAGACATTGTTTTTCCATTAGAATTTGGTTGTGCGTTTAGATCGTTGAAAGCATAGTGATAAAACATTGGAAATTCAACTAACTTTTGGCTGTTAATGTGTAGGTCGTGATCTCATTGATCAATGTCTCCACCAAATATTACCCAATTATCCATGTTGAAATTACTGGTTTGCCCAGTGGGTGGTGACCCTGGTCGTGACCCCATTCCCTGCAGGTATCTCAGAGTGAGTTGCAAAAAATACATTTCCATTACACACTTGTGTGTAACAAGACAAATATAAGCACCCCCCAAATTATTATAATGAAGACACAATCATTAGTCTTGTGGGTGAGAACGATTAGGAAACGAAATACCCTTTTCTCATGTACATTGGGGGAAAAAATACAAGCAAATTCTGCACAAATACAATACAGAAACTGAAGGTCTAGCATGTCTTCAGGCTAATGAGTAGTAGCTATACTAGGTAACAGATTGAATGAATGACTGACAGACAGCAAAGCCTTCGTCACAGGGCATGCTTTTCTATTGGCACTAGTGTATAGCAGGACAGTGTGTGATTTTGTGTCAAATACCTATAGTATACAGATAAAAAAACACAGTGACAACTAATGATCAAACTGATCGTTTCCTCATAAAAATGTGTGTTATGCAACGATCATATACCCTCATGAAGTAGATTTGCCAAATAAGTGCCTAGCCTATCCCTCGGCAAACAACCAATGGTAAAACAACCAATATAGCATACTGAACGTCATAAAATGCCCTCAACAGAAGTAATTTGGGTTTCCTATGGTCTCTGTTTTGAACATTATGCCCGGACCAAACCCTCAGTGAAGTAGTTAAGCAGTGATCTGTGGCTGGTGGTCAGGGTTGGTCAGTGGATCAGCCGGTTCCGCCCTGCCACTGGAACACTGTGGGTACATGGTGGGTACGTCAACAGGCCAGCTCACACAGACCAGATCACTTGACATGCTGAAAGTTTGAAAGCAACTCTGGTTTCCTTCTCTGTTTCCTCTTGGTACCATTGGAATTTTGTTTATTTACCCAGTATCCCAGACAAAGATTATGCGTAGTCCTGCACAGTGTGCTTTTTAGTCCAGGACTAGTCTTGACATTACAGACCTAATGTATTCTACCCATGGCATTATAGGTACTGTCTGGATCTTGTTTGGATGAACATTCAGTAATGTGCATGATTTGGCCCCCGGATGAGGTTATACATTGATATTTCCTAATCCTACATTATGCAGATTATACAGATTGATTTTACTCAACATGTGAAAGATTAAAATCCTCACATCATCAGTAGTTCACTTCGTGTTACTCTCCATATAGCTTTATCATATCTGTGATCTTTTCCTAAGTGGCAGTGACTTTGAGCATTCAGTTATTTAAAGCTGCCTTTCCACTCACATTTGTTTACCCGTCAAATTTGTGTCGCAATTATACACTACATGACCAATGTTATGTGGACACCTGCTTGTCGAACATCTCATTCCAAAATCATGGGCATGAATATGTAGTTGGTCCCCCCTTTGCTGCTATAACAGCCTCCACTCTTCTGGGAAGGTTTTCTGCTAGATGTTGGAACATTGCTGGGGGGACTTGCTTCTAATCAGCCACAAAAGCATTGGTGAGGTTGGGCACTGATGTTGGGCGATTAGGCCTTGGTCGCAGTCGGCATTCCAATTCAACCCAAAGGTGTTCGGGGGTTGAGGTCAGAGCTCTGTGCAGGCCAGTCAACTTCTTCCACACCGATCTCGACAAACCATTTCTGTATGGGCCTCGCTTTGTGCATGGGGGCATTGTCATGCTAAAGCAGGAAAGAGCCTTTCCCAAACTGTTGCCATGAAGTTGGAAACACAGAATCGTCTAGAATGTCTTTATATGCTGTAGCGTTAAGATTTTTCTACACTGGAAGCCCATAGCCCGAACCATGAAAAACAGCCCCAGACAATTATTCCTCCTCCACCAAACTTTACAGTTGGCACTATGCAATCGGGCAGGTAGTGTTCTCCTGGCAGCCGCCTAACCCAGATTCGTCTGTCGGAATGCCAGATGGTGAAGCGTGATTCATCACTCCAGAGAATGCATTTCCACTGCTCCAGAGTCCAATGGTGGCAAGCTTCACACAACTCCAGCCAACGCTTGGCATTGCGTTTTTTGATCTTAGGCTTGTGTGCGGCTGCTCGGCCATGGAAACCCATTTCATGACGCTCCCGACGAACAGTTCTTGTGCTGACGTTGCTTCCAGAAGCAGTTTGGATCTTGGTAGTGAGTGTTGCAACCGAGGACAAACTATTTGTACGCACTACCCACTTCAGAGGTCCTATTCTGCGAGGTTGTGTGGCCTACCACTTCACGGCTGAGCTGTTGTTGCTCCTAGATGTTTCCACCTCACAATAACAACACTTACAGTTGACCAGGGAAGCTCTAGCAGGGCAGAAATTTGACAAACTGACTAATTGGAAAGGTGGCATCCTATGACGGTGCCATGTTGAAAATCACTGAGCTCTTCAGTAAGGTCATTATACTGCCAATGTTTGTCTATGGAGATTGCATGGCTGTGTGCTCGATTTTATACACCTGTCAGAAATGGGTGTCGCTGAAATAGCCAAATTAACTAATTTGAAAGGTTGTCCACATACTTTTCTATGTATAGTATTTCTCACAGGTGTCTTGTGTCCCCTCCTAATTTGATCACTGCATTCCCTAAAATACTGTCTATGGCCATAGCCAGAAATGCAGTATAATTTGAAATCCTTATGCTGCACAGTACACATATGTCTGGACCGTACATATCACATGGAGACCACACGAAGCAGACTTCCTATCGTGATTTAGACTGGATCAACCAGTCATGACCTCATTTGAAATGAATGCACAGTCAGCATTCTATTGACATTGTTTGAAATGTAACGTGAATAAAGATTTTATGATTAGCCTGAACGTAGGCCTACCCTATGTCATTGCTGAGTGGAGGCAGTCAGCACTGACGTTAATCTCTACAGTGAAATCCACTCACTCAAGGGGGAAAATGCCTAGTGAATACGAAGGAAAAACAACTTAGTCATGAAGTAACAATGAAGCTTCTGTCATCCTGGTGTGGTAGCTAGCGCTTTGGCCTTTTGAAGCGGTGCATGTAAATATTTAGTGAGGACTGTGATTGCCTTGCAGCCATGCTTCATTAATCTCTGTCATGAGGGAATAATGGAGAGCTGTGAACACTAACACAAGTTAGGGCTGACAGAAAAGTGACTGAGAAAACAGCCCAAAACTGACTTAGAAAGAAAGACTGTTTGCGTTGTTTCAATATCACTGACTTCCTTGCTCCATTTCGCACTAATGAGCATTTCTCTCTTTGTTCTCTATTTAATGCAGTAACGGGTTATGTACAGAATGCTATAAGTAGCAGCTGGAATACAATCCAATACAAGGCATGTACACAATTTCCAATATGCTGTATGTTTGGCTGATCATAATCTATAACACCATCGTGCTATATGAATACAAATTATGATTATAGAATTACTATCATAACTTTTCAACATATGACTCTCTCATAAACTGTTTAGAATGTGCTTGTTGTTTAGATATCACATCACGGCTTGTCGATGTGAAAATCTTCTTCGCTGCCACAAAGAAAATATTTACAGAACAGCGAGGCTGCGAGGGCTCTGTTTTCCATTAAGTCCATGCAAGTAGCCCAGTGAACACTGCTGGCCTGCATCCAAATAAATGTTTCTGTCTGCGCTCCATTAAAGATTTATCATGTCAAATGATGATGTCAGCTCAACTTGGTTATTTTCCTACTAGCGTCCCAAAGGTCAGCTGACGGGGAGATTTGCTTCCTTACTTTCACGAGCAAGGTAAATATACATCTGTGCAAACAAGTGTGAGTGGCAGTCAAAGGGCCGGCAGCACAACATGGTAGAAAACAAGGCGTACATATGGCTTTAGTTTCCCTCTGTGAAAACAGCGAGGAAGAGGGAATCTGTTCTGCCCTGTGACTGTGTACTGCTGTGTACTGCCTGTCAGGGAGATGAACGAGAAACATGGGCTGCTCAGAAGGGTCAGGGGACGTTTTAAAATCCTCCTTTGTGCTCCCAGTCTAGCTGTGTCGGAGACAATGCGGATAATGAGAGTGGAATTTGGTGTGGAGCACAGTGCAAACTCAGGGGAAGCACCTCGCCCAGCCTCAGGAGGCCAACCAGCTGTCTAGGCTTCTGCGTCTCCCAGGACTATGCTCTGACTACAGGCATGCATGGGAAATTATTAATATTATTTCATCTTCTGTAGGATACAGTACTGAACAACTTACAGTCCCTAAAAATGTGAACCTACTGCAGGGGCGGACTGGGACCAGAAATCAGCCCTGGCATTTCTAATACGCTGACCCATTTTTTCCCCTCAAGTCCCCTTTTATTTTGTGAGAGCCACCAAGTCATATCTTATATCTACTTTATTATTGTAAAGTCATGCCATGAATGTATCTATTTCCTTTATGTTCAGATCTTATTGGTGAATAGGTATATTGTAGCCTGTAGGTCTATGCTCCCACATTACTCATCTCCAATGAGTGTATACAAAACATGGACTATGCATTGTCGATTCGTGTGTTTGTCAGTAGTCCATTGATAGCTTATTGTTGCCTATCAACTTGACGGGAGGCATTCAATAATGAGCCTGCTACTGCTATAGCTTTCTATGAAGCACCATTTTTATTCAGTCATAAGACTGAGACGTCAATGTCGTTTTTCTTCGTGTGGTATTTTTATTTGGTTGCCAATAGATTATATGTATTATCAAGATATGCTTTTTCTTAGTTGCTAAGGTGAGACGGTGCTGATGCATTATGTCCTGAATAAGTAAGCAATTATCTAACACCTCCCTCAGCATGGCATTGAGTTTGAATCCTGGAGCCTGGGAACAAATGTATATATCTATTTAGGCTATAAGGGGTCCAGGGGTCCTCCAATGACCGTTTACCAACTGGTCATCTGATGTCAGATGTATCTGAGCCTGAGCCCCTATACCATTCAGCTTCAGAACCACGTGATACTTAGATTGATGTGTGTTGACATCATACAAATAGAATTACTATTAATTCTAGGTCTAATAATTATATTTCTATGGTTGGCATAATATAATGTTCACTGTGGTCCTAAATACAATTAAATGCTTTTGTTTTAGAACAGGTTATATGGATGTATTGATTTGAGGTTTACCCATGTAATAAAAATACCAATTTACGCCCCTTGGCTTCGAGGGGAGGGACTTCAGTTTCCCATGCAGCTGATTACTTCGCAACAAGTCCATGGTTGAAGGCGCGGAACGTGGATGGGAATATCTGTGGCAACCTGTTGATAACGGAGTTATGACAATGGATAACTTAGTAGGAGTACTATTTCAAAAGTGACAATCGACCCATTGAAAGAACATCTTGTTCTTGCCGATGGCGAAGACGGCGTAATATGCTACTGCATTCCCATGCGTCAAACTTTTAGGATACCGGTAACAAACTTCCAAACCTTTATCTAGGAATGTTTTGGTAGCCGACAAAGTGACACGTTTCTGTGTAAATGAGAAACCAATGATAGAAATGGCACAGCGCGGTGAAACAATATTTTACAAAGCAAAGACCTTCGTTATGCATTATTTTTTTATTACTTTTTACTTACAGGTAGCCTGTACATTATGAGACACAACAGGTGTTGTCAGTAGTCACGCGCAGACTTCGATTAAAATACAAAAACAAGTAACTTGGTCAGTAGCTAACGTTAACAATCCACCAAGAAGAAGCCTATGTGAAATGGTCTCCACATGCTTTACAGACTGGGAAGAGATAACTTGAGAACAATTCAATAAAAGGCTCAGTTCACAATGAAAATGCTGAGATTACTTTGCGTTGTTGTTGGGTTGTTGAGGACATGCCTGACGAACAGAAACTGCCCGGACCTCTTCATTGACAGCTGTCATTGCACCTCTGAGAGGTCCAAGGAATTGAGCAGACAAAATGTCTGGGTGAAGGTGGTGTGTGATGATGTGGAATTAATGGACACTCTACAACCCAGTTTCTTACCCAACAAAACAGTTTCCCTGTGAGTATAACATTAAACAATCAATAAAACAGTAGTTGAACAAAGGTTGTTAAAAAAAATAGATAAATCATTCACCAGGGCACCACTTAAGAAAAAATAGTGTAGTCAGAGTGCAGTACACTGCAGTATAACTGCAGTTAGGGTGCAATATAACTGCAGTATGCAGCAAATTCTGCTTCCAAAATAAAAAACATTTACTGCAGTAATTTTGCAGTGTAACTGGAGTGCGTAATAACTGCAGTACATTGCAGTTATTATGCAATTACTGCATCCAAAATACCACAGTCCACTGCAGTTACTGCACTTTTGACCTGTTGTTAAAATGAACAGATATGAGAGGAAACTGCTATCTTTTTTTGTAAGGAACAATATCACAGCATCCATTAGTCTTAGATATCTGTGAGAAAAATTGCAACTTAGTACTCAGCAGACCACTTGTACACACCATGTATGGAATTATAAATCATTGTATTTCTGCCTTCTGCCTATCCTCTGTAAATGTTGGTCACTGAAGATACTGTGCCCTTTCCTTTACCTCCTTTTGACTGACCAGCTCTACAAATTTTCAGCATTTCCCTCTCCAATATCCGGTGGTGCACCATTTGTAATGTATGAAAGGTTGCTCAAAGAGAATAAACGGATTAAAAAGGAACAAGCAGGAATAATCTTAGTCACCATACAGGGACTGTCAGATGAAATAAGAGAAAGCACTTTACAGTTCTGAGAGTGGAGAGCTTACCAAGCACATTCAACCTGCAGGTGTGGAAATGGACTAGGCCAACTAGCTTTATAGACTGTTTTATTCATGGGAACTGTATGGAAATGTATTTATTTGAGGGAGAAAAAAGCAATTCGGAAATGTAAGGGAGCTTCTCTATTCCAAAACACTGTTGCAGAAGATTGTTGAAATATGAATGTTGATGAGTAATAATGAATTATAGCAATATGGATATTAAATGATATTCTGAGTAGCTTTGGACATATTTAATGTTAACAGAGTAATTCCGCTGCTCTGAGATACATGGTTACATATGCACCAAGGCTAATCTTGTCTTCACTTGCTTCAATTGTTGTTGCAGTTGTGCCTGGATGCGATATAACATTTTGATTTGAGGAAGTGTTCTTCATGGACATATGGCTTTGTTCTTTACTGACAATCTTGGGTTCCTGGTCATGTTTAGGCTAAATGTATTGTCCCCTGAAATAGCACAAGCGTCTTCCTTTTGTCCAATAAATCAATGCCTCTTGGCAGGAAATTAGGAGTATCCTTCATTGTAACAACAATTTACAATTAAAATAGTCCAATCTTTTTAAGAATATTAAATAAACAATTTAGAAAATGTAAATTAAGCTGATAAATGTAATGCTCCCTGTCTTTCCCCGGGTCAACAAGCCAATATCCTCAAGCAGGCCCCTTGGTTGGCCGGGAAGCAGTTTTCATGCATTAGGAAACGTGACCTTTGTCGGGCCAAAGTGGCCTCCCACATCTCCATTTTATTTAGACATGCTGTGAAAATAAACAGATATGAGAGGAAAGTAGGCTATGCACATCGTGTCATACACCAAGTGGATTCCCTAACTAGCAGATCTCTCCTAATGCTTCCCTTTGGCCTCCTTCATTGTCCCTTTTATTCACTTCAGCTCTACAGATAATGAGTTCTGTATCAGTAGCCTTTTCATTATGGCACTTTCAGTATTTTTTTCAGAGGGGTCATGCATTCTATTCACAAGTAAATATATGTGTAGAGCTTGTAATGAAATGGCAGCACTGTCCATACATCTTTACTTTCGTTTTCACTTTATTGCATTCTTTCTATGTGCATCTCTAGTCTCAATTTATTACATATTTCTATGAAGTTACAACCATCTCCTAACATAACTGATTGAAAAGAAAATGAAATGTGTGTGATGTCCATAATTCCTAGCAGCTGTAGACTCCAGAGCAGCAGAAACCCTCTTTTAACACCTCTGCCTGTTTCCCAATCCAAAACGTGGGAGAAGTTGCTCCAGCGTTGGAGTGGAGCCTGACAGCTCTGTTGACCTTGAGGCCTATCTGGTGTAATTGTTTCAGTGGCAAGTAGGAGAGAAAGAGAGAGAGGCGCTGTGTCTCTGTGGAGAACAGTAGCAGGGATTGTAGCTGACACCTGTCTTAAGCAAAGCACTGGCTAGTGAACATGGCACTGGCCTAAGAGAGAAGAGAGACAGAGGGGAGAACGAGAGAGAGAGAAAGTAAGAGAGAGGAGCCCGGGGGCATATGGAGGGAGGGAGGGAGCGAGAGGGAGAAAATGAGAGAGAAACATTTAGAAGGATAGAGGAAGTGACAGGGAAGGAGACTTGGAAAGAGTGACACAGAACACAGAGGGAGACAGGAAGTGTTGTGAAAAGAGATGTTTGGGTTAATGAGATGGAAGGAGCGATAGAGAGAACGTGACAGAGAAACACAAACATTGTTTGCAGGCGGTTGTTGCTCAGTCATAGTTGTAATGCAAACCTACCCTGCGAACAAGATCTTTCTACTTTTAGATATTGTATGTGACAAGATGTGTGCTCTGCATTTGCATAGCTGACAGCAAAGAAGTTTGGACTTTGTATGTGTCCTTTTCAGAGATTTGCAGTGCAACTGTCCTGTCATATTTTTTACCTTGTAAGACTCAGTTAAAAGAACATTGCAGTATAAGCATGTAGCTAATTTAGCATCAGCATGCATATAGCTTTTACAGTTTCAGTTGCCAACGGTTATCTACTTTCAGATTTGGACATCCTCTACAGAAGAGCCACAAAAAGCTCCTCAAAGCGCCCAAAGGCTCCAGTCTCTCCCAAGGTGAAGCATGTGGAAAATAAAATGAGTTCATTGGTTTGGGGTAGGGACATGTCTGGCATAGTCTACAGTAGACTCTGTGGGCAACGATCACACTGGAGACAGGAGGGGCTGTTAGTGGTAGTCTGGATGGCAGTGATCGTGAGGCCATGTCAAGGACATCCTTCACATTATTCTGGGAATGACATTGTAATGTAAAGCATTCATTGATCGGCTTGCAGGGACGGCAACCCCGCAACAGTGGGACTGATAGGAAGCGCTTTTGCATATGTCTTCCCCACTCATTATGATGACTATGATTGTTCACCTGTGTTAGACTGGAAATGTGAGGTCAGTATGAACCTCCATTTCTGGCTTTTTCACTTTCTAAATGGATCAAAATGAGACTTGGAGGGGATATTACATTGTACGACTCATGTTATTTTCCACAATCATAATGTCAGGTGATTGTTTACCTACAATATATGTTGGACTGGCTTGTGGCTAGTATTGACCAGTATGCGTCAGATAAGCCAGAACCTTGAAGGAACAAGGTATAATATGGACACCGGTGCCCTTGCTTATGAAAGATGGCCTTTCTGTCCTCGTGGAGTGTTTTTGCGTGCTATCTATAAACCTATTTCCTTGCTTGCCTAGCTCTATCGTTCCTCAGGTGGTGTTGGCGGCTGCTCTGCTCTTCTCTGTTCTGAGTGGTTTATCATGAATATTTCATTGACATGTACGAGTAGCCCCTCTATATTATCTGTGCATTATCACACAGACGACCCCGCTAGCAGGGATGGAGCAGAGAACGAATGCCTCTCGGTCCATAAAAGGTAGCAGTTTATTACACTACATGCAGGCCTTTAATCTAAAGAGACATGGCCAAATAGACCCTATATACAGTCACAGGGGAATGCGGCTGAAGCTACTAGCCGCAATGCTTATCCATGGTCTCTTTCTCATTCCCTCTCCCAATGCTTTTCCCCCCAGTGCCCTTAGTTTTGGTTTGAAAAGTGACAGGTTCATCTTTAGATGAGTGACTTTCCAGTAATAATCTCCCAAGCCTAGAGGAAATGGTTCTTGGAAATCATCCCTATTTTTCTGAGAACTATAATGTCCCCAGATGCTACTATAGGATCTATAGGAGTCCAGTGACTCAGAAGTCAGGCTCATCCATTACCCTGTATGTAACCCTTCCAAAGCCTTAGGCCCTATACCTTTATCACACTTGACATTGACCCACAGTAGCAAGACCACAAACTGAGGGATCTCTACGATCTGTGGCTATAATGTTTTGTTGTGGGAGATGGATTTAGACTGTATGTTATTTTTAAGAAACTTGACGTGGTTTGTTGTTGTTGTTGGTCTATAGTGTAATTGTTAGGCTATCCAATAAGCCACACTTCACAGTGCCCAGTAATGAATCATATCAAGCTGCTAGCTTTCTCTGGAAAATACTTGTTAGCATTGGGTGTCAAATGCTGTATTATAATTTAGGTTGTGGTTTCAAAGGACACCCTGATCAGTTTTGCATTATGAGATGATAATGACTCACAGCACCAGTGTTCGTGACCATTGGGGGAGCGAAAAGCTTGCAAATCACACAATACCCTCGAAAACCCAAGAATGTGTCCAAACGCAGTGCGAATGTGGACTGTCTAAAAATATTAAGGAAGAAAAATACAATTTGTGCCAAGGATACTCTCTGGTCTGTTATCCTTACCTCCTCCCTTCACCATTGAGTAAATACCAAGGTTATTTAAACTTTCATAAGTCTGCTATCGTGCAGGCAGCCAAACCTTTGGAAGCATGTTTTGTTTTCCCCATTTTTTAGTTTTTTTGAGATGTCGTAAAACAGCGATTAAAAGCCTGCAGTGCGCTGCTTCTGTTGCAGGGAGTGGTCACAGTAAGTAGTCTTTTTGAGGTTGGTCCATTTTCGGTTTTGATGAAAAAAATTACATAAAATGCATTATGAAATAATGACATTACAATGATTTTAGCTTTTTAATGGAAATTCCAAAGGCAAAAATAGTGAACATTCAATCACCAAAACATAGAACATATTCCATTGTCTCTGTCAGGTCCACATTGTGCAGGGTTGGGTGATATGGCCAACATATCATATCACTGTATTTTTTATAACAATTGGATGGTATTTTATGTTTTTGAATAATAAAAATTATACATTTGCTTTGAGTAGTGTGAGAACCTAGGGTGGCAACACATGCATTCTAAGTGATTTCAATGGTTCTTTCTCCATTCTGATTTGTTTTATACAATTCAACTTCAATCAAAAATAATTTTCTGCATTTCAGGCACTCATTTGAGATCATTTCCACACTGACACCTGGGGCTGCACAATATGGGCAAACAATCTAGGCCTTATATTTAACCAGATGTTGCAATTGTGATTTAACTTGCGATTTAGAGCAACACACTTGGGTGAACTGTTGGAATCATAGAAATTGAATGATTATTATGATTAGCTATATTATATAATTAGAATATACTAGTGGGCACTTTGAATACAGTGTTTGACATGACAACAAATTAAAATGCCAGGGAGGAGTTATTGTGACAGGGTAGGAACCAAAGTGTTGATAAGTGTTTCCTAGGGGACCCTATAATCTTTGGCTACATTTAATGTTTTCTCTTAGCTACTTTATGTAGCTAACGTATTCATGCTTCCCGTATTCCTTTGACTTAGAAGATACTGTTGCACGAACTAAATGCTGATTTAGGTCTACACCATCACTGGTATTATCAGGCTGTAGAGGTGAATTATGTTTGCTCTGACTCAGTACATTTATTAGCTAGCTAGCCAGCTAACTAATGATTAGCATTAGCCGCTAACAAGATTTAGGCCCAACTTGCCAAGAAAAGACAAACTAGCTGTTTGCAGTAAGAAACACAAACAAATAGTGTAATTATAGAATGCAAAGAAACAAAGAGAAAACAGCATCGTTGTCATCAAAATTGTTGCATGTGCTGCATTGACCATGCAGACTGAACGCATGTGTCTCGTGGTCGAGGAACAACAAATGTGCTCCATGAGTGGGGGCGGGGCTAGGTCTGTGTGGAAAGCGGCATAGAGAGAGAGAACATCACAGCAGCAAGATTTGTGACCTGTTGCCACCAGAAAAGGGCAACCAGTGAAGAACAAACACCATTGTAAATACAGCCCATATCTATGTTTGTTTATTTTAACTTGTGTGCTTTGGCCATTTGTACGTTGTTGCAACACTGCATATATATAGTGTGACATTTGTAGTGTCTTTATTGTTTTGGAACTTCTGTGTGTGTAATGTTTGCTGTTCATTTTTATTGTTTATTTGACTTTTGTATGTTGTCTACCTCACTTGCTTTGGCAATGTTAACACATGTTTCCCATGCCAATAAAGCCCCTTGAATTGAATTGAATTGAGAGAGAGTGGTGAGAGATGACTCAAGAAGCGAAGTAAACTATAAAAATTGACTTTACACACGGGGTATCACATTTAACAAACCAAACATTCAAATACCGTTATAGAAGGTAAAGCACAAACCCAAACTGATCTGTGCATCAATAACGGTACAGTGCCTTCGGAAAGTATTCAGTATTCGATTGACTTTTTCCACATTTCTGTTACGTTACAGCCATATTTTAAAATGTATTTACAAAAAAGAATGAAATACCTTATTTTCATAAGTATTCAGCCCCTTTGCTCTTAGACACGAAATTGAGCTCAGGTGCATCCTGTTTCCATTGATCATCCTTGAGATGTTTCTACAACTTGATTGGAAGACTTGTCAGGTTCGAGGCAAAGATGAATGGAGCCTAAGCGCACAGCCAAGACAATGCAGGAGTGGCTTCGGGACAAGTCTCTGAATGTCTTTGAGTGGCCTAGCCAGAGCCCGGACTTGAACCCGATCAAACATATCTAGAGAGACCTGAAAATAGCTGTGCAACAACGCTCCCCATCCAACCTGACAGAGCTTGAGAGGATCTGCAGATAGGAATTGGAGAAACTCCCCAAATACAGGTGTGCCAAGCTTGTAGCATCATACCCAAGAAGACTCGAGCCTATAATCACTTCTAAAGGTGCTTCAACAAAAAACTGAGTCAAGGGTCTAAATACTTATGTAAATGTGATATTTTTTGTATTGTTTTGGTATAAATTAGCACAGATGTCTAAGAACCTGTTTTTGCTTTGTCATTATGGGGTATTGTGTGTAGATTGATGGGGGAGGGGATTTAAAAAAAAAGATACATTTTAGAATAAGGCTGTAACGTAACATAATATGGAAAAAGTCAAGGGGTCTGAATGCTTTCCGAAGGCACTGTATATCGTAAAATACAGAGTACCGCCCAGCCCTACAGATAAATAGAAAAATAAGAAATTACTATGAAATAATAAAATATTGCAGTTCTGTATATTACTTCATTTTTATTTGATTACTTTATTTTTCATTCCTTTAAGTCATCATGCAATCTCTGCTCAGGCAGTAGCAGTCAGCTAGCCAGACCATCTAACGCTATCTATGTGCTCCCCATACTTTAGTCTTCCCGTTTTGCTAGCCTGCCTAAGTATGTTGCAGAGCTGTCTGGAAGAATTATTTGACTATTTCTTCAAAGTAGATAAGGCATTCTGTCAAAAACTGTCTCTGACCCTCTCATCATAGTGTTGTGTACATTCCTCTCTCATGCTGTCTGTGTGTATCTAATAACTTAAGGTAGCAGGCGTAAAAGTGTATCCTTCCAGAGATCTGTGTAATGACGAGATGCTCATGTCATCGCCCTAAGAAAAGGTGAGAAGGCAGGCGACAAGCACAGTCCAAAATAGGCCCATAGAAACACATTGGGCTTGTTTTGCATTAAGTCTGGTCTAGGGCTGTTGCGGTCACGGAATTTCGTCAGTCGGTGATTGTCAAGCAAATAACTGTCGGTCTCACAGTGATTGACCGTAATCAACATAAACACATTTAACATCTTCTGGCTTCCACACAGCCATTTAAAAAAGTCTAATAAATCCATGTAATATATTCTACACCTTCACAATAAATCCATTATTTAGAAGCATGATATGAAGAAAATGTAGTCTATTTCAGAAGAAAAGAATAGCATACTGTGAGTTATGTTAGGTCTTAATGCGGCTATGCCAAATGGCTGTGGGCTACACTAGTTCATTTAGCAGACAAGATTTGCTTATAATTCCTTGGCTTTATTTTATAGTAGGAAGAATACAATTGAACAAAGCTGAATAAAATATACATATTTTCTCCAAGCGATTTGATGGAGTGTGCGCATGCGCCTTTTCTGTGTTGAGCGGTTAACAAAGAAATAGGTACTCCTATATGCTTAATTTAGAATTATTACTGTAACTTTAGTTGTTCTACAATCATTGGGCTATATGGTTTGATTTTTAATACATTGTAAGGCTGCATGATGAGATTCAAATGATGATTTGAAAAAAGTTGCTTGAAAGGCATGAGCTCTGCTTATTTTTTTTGCTCAGGCTGTACACACTCCAATAGTCTCTCATTCACAATTTGACAAGCACTTGATAATGCCTAACATTTCACGGCGGCATCCCCTTTGTGGCTGTGGCCCTAAAGAAATCCATGCTTTTTGCGGCTCGGAGTGCTACGTTGTGCCCTTCTCCCTGAGTGTGCTGCGCAATCGGAAGCCCTCATTCACATGGCTCTCCTTCACGTGATCGGGTCTTTCTCACAGGCTATAAATGAAATCCGACACATCCGGGACGCAACTGCACGTGTCCTTATCCAATTCCGAGGTGCATATTGAAGATATTGGAGAACTGTCCTCATTTACTTTTCGTCAGCCAACAAGATGAGTAGGCCCAATGAACAGCAAAAGCACTAGCATATGTCAATCTACTATTCCCTCATAGTACAATAGTCAACCTATTCTATTCTGTGCAAGAAATAAATATTCCAAACATAGATGTATGGGAGAGTTGAACGTTTATCTTAAAGTGTTGATAAACTATTAGGCTATATCTTCACATTATAAGCGTAGCAATTGCCACATGGTAGTAGGCTATAAGCGCAAATGTTCCATTAGCTGAAAACCCCATTATCAAAAGTGACCGCAAATGCAATTATGCATGTCATGCTTTTAATATAAAGGTGCATTTATATGGTGAAAATTATCTTCCCCAAACTTGAAACTCATGCGCTGCATATGTATGCAAGTTATGCTCTACACCCCTTGTAAAGCAGATTAATGTGCTTAATTTTAAGAAGTTATTTGGCCACTTTAGTTGCGATGCAAACCTTATTAAAACATATAGGCCAATGGGCTAGACTACATGAGGTATGCGACTATGATTGAGAAAAGGTCGCAAAAAAAAGGCTTTGTTTCTTATGCTGGGCATCATTCACAAGTGATAATACACTGCTCAAAAAAATAAAGGGAACACTTAAACAACACAATGTAACTCCAAGTCAATCATACTTCTGTGAAATCAAACTGTCCACTTAGGAAGCAACACTGATTGACAATAAATTTCACATGCTGTTGTGCAAATGGAATAGACAAAAGGTGGAAATTATAGGCAATTAGCAAGACACCCCCAAAAAAGGAGTGATTCTGCAGGTGGTGACCACAGACCACTTCTCAGTTCCTATGCTTCCTGGATGATGTTTTGGTCACTTTTGAATGCTGGCGGTGCTCTCACTCTAGTGGTAGCATGAGACGGAGTCTACAACCCACACAAGTGGCTCAGGTAGTGCACTTCATCCAGGATGGCACATCAATGCGAGCTGTGGCAAAAAGGTTTGCTGTGTCTGTCAGCGTAGTGTCCAGAGCATGGAGGCGCTACCAGGAGACAGGCCAGTACATCAAGAGACGTGGAGGAGGCCGTAGGAGGGCAACAACCCAGCAGCAGGACCGCTACCTCCGCCTTTGTGCAAGGAGGTGCACTGCCAGCGCCCTGCAAAATGACCTCCAGCAGGCCACAAATGTGCATGTGTCTGCTCAAACGGTCAGAAACAGACTCCATGAGGGTGGTATGAGGGCCCGACGTCCACAGGTGGGGGTTGTGCTTACAGCCCAACACCGTGCAGGACGTTTGGCATTTGCCAGAGAACACCAAGATTGGCAAATTCGCCACTGGCGCCCTGTGCTCTTCACAGATGAAAGCAGGTTCACACTGAGCACATGAGCACATGTGATAGACGTGACAGAGTCTGGATTCGCCGTGGAGAACGTTCTGCTGCCTGCAACATCCTGCATGACCGGTTTGGCGATGGGTCAGTCATGGTGTGGGGTGGCATTTCTTTTTGGGGCCGCACAGCCTTCCATGTGCTCGCCAGAGGTAGCCTGACTGCCAATAGGTACCGAGATGAGATCCTCAGACCCCTTGTGAGACCATATGCTGACACATGCACATTTGTGGCCTGCTGGAGGTCATTTTGCAGGGCTCTGGCAGTGCACCTCCTTGCACAAAGGCGGAGGTAGCGGTCCTGCTGCTGGGTTGTTGCCCTCCTACGGCCTCCTCCACGTCTCCTGATGTACTGGCCTGTCTCCTGGTAGCGCCTCCATGCTCTGGACACTACGCTGACAGACACAGCAAACCTTTTTGCCACAGCTCGCATTGATGTGCCATCCTGGATGAACTGCACTACCTGAGCCACTTGTGTGGGTTGTAGACTCCGTCTCATGCTACCACTAGAGTGAGAGCACCGCCAGCATTCAAAAGTGACCAAAACATCAGCCAGGAAGCATAGGAACTGAGAAGTGGTCTGTGGTCACCACCTGCAGAATCACTCCTTTTTTGGGGGTGTCTTGCTAATTGCCTATAATTTCCACCTTTTGTCAATTCCATTTGCACAACAGCATGTGAAATTTATTGTCAATCAGTGTTGCTTCCTAAGTGGACAGTTTGATTTCACAGAAGTGTGATTGACTTGGAGTTACATTGTGTTGTTTAAGTGTTCCCTTTATTTTTTTGAGCAGTGTATATATAGGCTAATATTGTCACCCATCGGACTTTTCTTGATTTAATCGTGTCTTTAAATATACTAAATAATATATTTTTAACAGTTGTTTTGATTATTTAATGGACCATTATCATGCACCTGTATCAAAACAGAGGCAAGCGGGGGGAAAAGTATGATGGGAGCTGATGGGAGCCTCGTCTTTTTATTAACGGCCATCCCTCAGTTTTCTCCCGCAATTGCATAGCCAGTTGAAATGTTACGCAACATGAAGTGTTTGATTAGATTTTTGAATACATTTGCATTGATGTCAGCATGATTAGAGAGACAATAGAGTGCTGAGTACCATGCAGTTAGCAAGTTTGGTAGACTACTAATAACCAGCAGCATCAGAGCTTGGAGTAGCCTAATTACCGTGACTAAACGGTCATGTGGAATTTGACTGCCTTCATGACTTGTGACCGCCAGTGTGGAGGTAATACGGTCACCGCAACAGCCCTAGTTTGGACCCAACAGGACCTTGAACAGCTTCTACCCACAAGCTATAAGACTGCTAAATAGATAGTTAACCAATAGCTAACCAGATTATCTGCATTGACCCTTTTTGCAATAATCTAATTGACTCATCACATACACTGCTGTTGCTGTTTATTATTTTTCCCTTTGCCTTGTCACTTTATCCCTACCTACAGTTGAAATCGGAAGTTTACATACACCTTAGCCAAAATACATTTAAACTAAATTTTTCACAATTCCTGACATTTAATCCAAGTAAAATTCCCTGTTTTAGGTCAGTTAGGATCACCACTTAATTTTGTCTATATGAAACTACATATCTACCTCAATTACCTCATACCCCTGCACATATACTCGGTACACATGACTGTGTTGATAGCCAAGTTATCATTACTCATTGTGTATTTATTCCTTGTCTTATTTTTTAAAAATATTATTTCTACTATTGCTCTTTTTTATTCTCTCTGCATTGTTGAGAAGGGCCTGTAAGTAATATTTTCATTGTTAGTCTACACCCGTTGTTTACAAAGCATGTGACATATGAAATGTTATTTGCTTAATGAAATCTACCACTCCCTTCAGCCCAGCGTCCCACATAGTCCTTAATATCTATCGTGATCGATTTGATTTCTCCCGAGAGAAACGGCACATTGGGCTCACAAAAAACCCAAAGTAAATGGAATTCAAGTAATTGAACAGACTTCAATCAATTAGCTGTTTAATAACCCCCCAAAATAATAAGTGGTGGTTATTTGCTCAGCACTAACAGTAGGAAACATATTAACTTCCTTCTAGGCTCTGCACTGCATGGTGCCTCAACACACCACATGCAGCACCACTTACTCAGTCTGCCCTCTCCGTCTGTGTTTGAGTTCGTGTGTTTGTGTGTCACCCTCTCAAATTGCAAACAATTTCAAACCACATGTTGCTCAACCATCAACATACTATGTGATTTTGTCTTGGTAAATGGAATTGATTATTTCAAATGTTCCATGCCCTCTAGCATTAGCCTTAAAAATGTGGGCTTTGCAAGGTTACTGATTTGCACTAACCAAGCCAGATCCTTTTGAGGAAACAGTTTTATGGTCACAGAGTGTACTCCCTTCCTTGTCCTGTGGGGCGGCGACATGTGCAGATGTGCTCAGCTGTCAGGCAGGGCCTATTTGAAGTTCTGCTATAACCCACTTGAACTCCAGAGCAATGTCTGTTTTGCGTCCAAGGTCAATGTTTGTCTATATGAAATATGTTATTTTGGTTAGCTGTGCCTAGTAACTGGATATTATAGAATAACAGAGGGTTTGCAATGTTTGAAGAGAAGTGCCTGGAAATCATGGGGCCAGGCCTATCTGAATGCTTGCAATAGTTCACATTGTGATCTTTACCCTACTTGGTCCCCATGATTGGTGTCTTGGATCACATCAATTGAAGTTATTTTTGTTTCTGCTCTTTTATAATAATACAGTCGAATGTCTCTGGTGTAGGGCTGTCTCCGTTCTGTAATAGGGTTGTTTAGACCTCACAGAAATATCTCAGCTCTCTGTGGTCAGAGGGAAAAATGAAAGCCCGGGGTTGTGCTCTAGGAGAAGAGCTGATAGAGATGTTGTACGCCAAGTTCAACCAATTAGAACAACACACGAATCCAATGAGACATGGATGTCTTTCAAACAAAGATAATTCACGCCATTTTAAAGAGGTAATCTGCAGTTGCTACATCCATTTTTGGAATGATAAATGAATTTACATTTACATTTACATTACATTTAAGTCATTTAGCAGACGCTCTTATCCAGAGCGACTTACAAATTGGTGCATTCACCTTATGACATCCAGTGGAACAGCCACTTTACAATAGTGCATCAGATCTTTTAAGGGAGGTGGGGGGGGGGGGGGCAGAAGGATTGCTTTATCCTAGGTATTCCTTGAAGAGGTGGGGTTTCAGGTGTCTCCGGAAGGTGGTGATTGACTCCGCTGTCCTGGCGTCGTGAGGGAGTTTGTACCCATTGATTCTTGAAAAATATCAATTATAAATGCTTCATGAGCTTAGTTCAACTGTTGTACCCCATAATAACCAAAAATATAAGCTTGTTTTACTCCATTGTTGGTAAACAAACGCTACATAGCCTTAAAACTATACGTTTGATATCATGGACATGGATGGTCAGTCCTTGCATTCATAGCTCTGTCTATGAATTTGACAGTGGTTACATATCTCCAACCCCATCCCTCAGGTGTTTACAGGAGCAGGGTGGAAACTTTATTATTGTTTCAACTGCTTATTGCCACTTTTTAAGGAAAACATTCCGTTTTAAATTGTGTTACGTTGTATGAATGAGCCATGTCAGCCTGTGTGTATTTGCGTGTGCGTGTCCTCTTGCGGTTCACAGGGCCTAACCCTTTGCATGTTAGTGCTAATCAGAGAAACGCATGCAGAGAGTGATGACATACACCATTTGTTCCGGCCCAGCCAGACAATATTTAATTTGTCCGTTCCCCTGAAAGCAGCTTATCCTAGGAGAACATAATTGATATTGTAAATAGAAAGTTGGAAGGACACTCTAGAATTTAGTCATGCGCTGTTTACATAATGTACAATTATGTTTTGCCTCTGATTTCCTGGACGTTGTGCAGAGGCCTAAGAGAGGTATGTGGGGATTGCCGAGGAGCTGGTTTCCTCTGCATACACAGTGCGGGACACGCTTGAGTTTGCACAAACAGAGACTGCTTGCATTAGCGGGGCATGGGTAAAATCACAGAGGACGCTGCCAGGAAAAAAGCCATATTAAAATTATGTTGTGGTAATTGCGTTGTTTGCTCTATAACCCATTCATTCTTATGCCACCGTGATATATACTGAACAAAAATATAAACGCATCATGCAACAATTTCAACGATTTTACTGAGTTGCAGTTAATAAAGGAAATCAGTCTAATTTAAATAAATTCATTTGGGCCTAATCTATGGATTTCACATGACTGGGCAGGTGCACAGCCATGGGTGAGACTGGGAGGGCATAGGCCCACCCACTTGGGAGCCAGGCCCTGCCAATCAGAATGAGTTTTTGCCCCACAAAAGGGCTTTATTACAGATAGAAATGCTTCTAAGTTTCATCAGCTGTCCGGGTGGCTGGTCTCAGACAATCCCGCAGGTGAAGAAGCCGGATGTGGAGGTCATAGGCTGGTGTGGTTATACGTGGTCTGCGGTTGTGAGGCCGGTTGGACATACTGCAAAATTCTCAAAAATGACGTTGGAGGCAGTTTATGGTAGAGAAGTTAACATTAAATTCTGGCAACAGCTCTGCTAGACATTCCTGAAGTCAGCATACCAATTGCACACTTTCTGAACCTGAAACATCTGTGCCATTTTGTTGTGTGACAAAACTGCACATTTTAGAGTGGTCTTTTACTGTCCCCAGCACAAGGTGCATCTGTGTTATGATCATGCTGTTTAATCAGCTTATTGATATACCACACCTGTCAGGTGGATGGATTATATTGTAAAAGGGATGTAAACAAATTTCTACACAAAAGTTGAGAGAAAAAGCTTTTTGTGCTTTCTCTGGGATCTGTTATTTCAGCTAATGAAACATAGTACCAACACTTTACATGTTGTGTTTTATATTTTTGTTCAGTATACAATAAGGCAGAGACAACAAAAAGACAATCGTCACACAGTGGCGGAATACAGTACCAGTTAAAAGTTTGGACGCACCTACTCATTCAAGGGCTTTTCTTTATTTGCACTATTTTCTACATTGTAGAATAATAGTGAAGACATCAAAACTATGAAATAACACATAAGGAATCATGGAACCAAAACAGAGATTCTTCAAAGTTGCCACCCTTTGCCTTGATGACAGCTTTGCACATTCTGGTGTGCCTTGTTAAAAGTACATTTGTGGAATTTCTTTCCATTTTAATGAGTTTGAGCCAATCAGTTGTGTTGTGAAAAGGTAGGGGTGGTATACAGAAGATGGTATTTTACCAAATAGGGCTAAGTCCATATTCTGACAAGAACAACTCAAATAAGCAGAGAAAGGACAGTCCATCATTACTTTAAGACATGAAGGTCAGTCAATCCGGAACATTTCAAGAACTTTGAAAGTTTGTTCAAGTGCAGTCACATAAACCATCCAGCGTTATAAGGAAACTGGCTCTCATAAGGACGGCCACAAGAAAGGAAGAGCCAGAGTTACCTCTGCTGCAGAGGATATGTTCATTAGAGTTACCAGCCTCAGAAAATGCAGCCCAAATAAGTAACAGACACATCTCAACAGCAACTGTTTAGAAGAGACTGCGTGAATCACACCTTCATGGTCGAATTGCTGCAAAGAAGCCACTACTAAAGGACACCAATAATTAGAAGAGACTTGCTTGGGCCAAGAAACACGAGAAATTGACATTAGACCGGTGGACATCTGTCTTTGGTCTGATGAGTCCAAATTTGAGATTTTTGGTTTGAACCGTCGAGGCTTTGTGAGACACAGAGTAGGTGAACGGAAGATCTCTGCATGTGTGGTTCCCACCATGAGGCATCGATGTGGAGGTGCTTTGCTGGTGACACTGTTGGTGATTTATTTAGCATTCTTCAGCAATACGCCATCCCATCCAGGTTGTGCTTAGTGGGACTATCATTTGTTTTTCAACAGAACAATGACCTAACACACCTCCAGGCTATGTAAGGGCTATTTGACCAAGAAGGAGAGTGATGGATTTCTGCATCAGATCACCCGACCTCAACCCAATTGAGATGGTTTGGGATGAGTTGGACCGCAGAGTGAAGGAAAAGCAGCCAACAAGTGCTTAGCATATGTGGGAACTTCTTCAAGACTGTTGGAAAAGCATTCCAGGTGAAGGTGGTTGAGAGAATGCCAAGAATGTGCAAAACTGTCAAGGTAAAGGGTGGCTACTTTGAAGAATCTTAAATATAAAATCTATTTTGATTTGTTTAACACTTTTTTTTTTGGTTACTACATGATACCATATGTGTTATTTCATAGTGTTGATGTCTTCACTATTATTCTACAATGTATAAAATAGAAAAATAAAGAATAACCCTGAGTGAGTAGGTGTGTCCAAACTTGTGACTGGAATTGTATATTTGTTGCTTTTATATTATTTTTGTAAAAAGTGAATTTATATGTGGGACCAATACATTGAATATGCCTAGGCAAAACGTTCAGGCACTTTGGAGAAGTTGAAAAAACACTTGGATATACCCTGTATGTCCCCCGACACCACCACAATATTTGAGAGAGGTTGCTGTTGTAGAAACATTGTTTTATAGTGAACAATAACTTTTAGGCACATACAGTGTGCAAAAACAGTGCAATTACCACATTCGGACACTTTGGAGAGTTTAAAGGACACTTGAATGTACCCTGGATACCCCATAACCCCAGCAGAATGTTTGACTGAGGTTGATATGGAATAAATTGTGTTTTTATACTGAACAAATATAATTAAGGGATTGCAAATATGTCATAGCACTGGAGTTATCTAATTTACAGATATATGCCACTTTGGAGAGGTTTAGGGACACTTTGAAACATGCCGTGACCACACCTGACACCATTTACTAAAACATGTTACCATTTCAAGTTGTTAGGTTTATCAATCCCATTTTTTTCTCCTGATATTGTTCACATGTTGTGGAAGCCATCTGATGTGTTTCCAGTTCTGGGCATCAATAATTGTCTTATAGCTTGTCAATGAAAGATGACTTGTGTATTCTGAACTATGTAACTCCTATCTATCTATCTATCTATCTATCTATCTATCTATCTATCTATCTATCTATCTATAAAGGCTTTTGAAAAAGTAACAATTTTTTCATAAAATTATACCGTTTTCTTAGCTAGCTAAGTTGTTTACCTGTTGCTAGGCAGTTGCTAGGGACATTCCTGGAAGAAGCTAGCTAGCTAACAAGGAGTGTCTAGTTGGCAGAAGAGAAGAAGGGACAAAGAAGGGACAAAGTGGGACAAAATAAGGACAGAAGAAAAGGGAAAGGGGGGAAAGGGGACATTAAGGTGAAACAGTCCTCTAAAGACACAAAAGACAATAATACAAGAAACAACACTTCTATTGCCTCTCCCTCTACGATACGCACTTCCGGGTTGGAGCGAGTAGTTGCATTCCGCTTTGCTCCACAGGTAGTATTACATTTCATTTCATTACAGTACAACAGTTTGATTTGTTTGATCTTAGCTGGCTACATAGCCGTCTTTGTATCCAAGATAATTGTGTAGTCTAGAGTAATTGTCGAGGTTACCTAGCCAGTTAGAGGTTACCTAGCCAGCTACACTTTCAAACAAAGTCAACAACGCAGCCACTGCTAGCTAGCCTATTTCACCAGCCAGCAGTACTATATCATTTTAGTCAATAAGATTCTTTGCAACGTAAGCTTAACTTTCTGAACATTCGAGACGTGTAGTCCACTTGTCATTCCAATCTCCTTTGCATTAGCGTAGCCTCTTCTGTAGCCTGTCAACTATGTGTCTGTCTATCCCTGTTCTCTCCTCTCTGCACAGACCATACAAACGCTTCACACCGCGTGGCCGCTGCTACTCTAACCTGGTGGTCCCAGCGCGCACGACCCACGTGGAGTTCCAGGTCTCAGGCAGCCTCTGGAACTGCCGATCTGCGGCCAACAAGGCAGAGTTCATCTCAGCCTATGCTTCCCTCCAGTCCCTCGACTTCTTGGCACTGACGGAAACATGGATTACCACTGATAACACTGCTACTCCTACTGCTCTCTCCTCGTCTGCCCACGTGTTCTCGCACACCCCGAGAGCTTCTGGTCAGCGGGGTGGTGGCACTGGGATCCTCATCTCTCCCAAGTGGACATTCTCTCTTTCTCCCCTGACCCATCTGTCTATCGCCTCCTTTGAATTCCATGCTGTCACAGTTACCAGCCCTTTCAAGCTTAACATCCTTATCATTTATCGCCCTCCAGGTTCCCTTGGAGAGTTCATCAATGAGCTTGACGCCCTGATAAGTTCCTTTCCTGAGGATGGCTCACCTCTCACAGTTCTGGGTGACTTTAACCTCCCCACGTCTACCTTTGACTCATTCCTCTCTGCCTCCCTCTTTCCACTCCTCTCCTCTTTTGACCTCACCCTCTCACCTTCCCCCCCTACTCACAAGGCAGGCAATACGCTTGACCTCATCTTTACTAGATGCTGTTCTTCCACTAATCTCATTGCAACTCCCCTCCAAGTCTCCGACCACTACCTTGTATCCTTTTCCCTCTCGCTCTCATCCAACACTTCCCACACTGCCCCTACTCGGATGGTATCGCGCCGTCCCAACCTTCGCTCTCTCTCCCCCGCTACTCTCTCCTCTTCCATCCTATCATCTCTTCCCTCTGCTCAAACCTTCTCCAACCTATCTCCTGATTCTGCCTCCTCAACCCTCCTCTCCTCCCTTTCTGCATCCTTTGACTCTCTATGTCCCCTATCCTCCAGGCCGGCTCGGTCCTCCCCTCCTGCTCCATGGCTCGATGACTCATTGCGAGCTCACAGAACAGGGCTCCGGGCAGCCGAGCGGAAATGGAGGAAAACTCGCCTCCCTGCGGACCTGGCATCCTTTCACTCCCTCCCCTCTACATTCTCCTCTTCTGTCTCTGCTGCTAAAGCCAATTTCTACCACTCTAAATTCCAAGCATCTGCCTCTAACCCTAGGAAGCTCTTTGCCACCTTCTCCTCCCTCCTGAATCCTCCTCCCCCTCCTCCCCCCTCCTCCCTCTCTGCTGATGACTTCGTCAACCATTTTGAAAAGAAGGTCGACGACATCCGATCCTCGTTTGCTAAGTCAAACGACACCGCTGGTTCTGCTCACACTGCCCTACCCTGTGCTTTGACCTCTTTCTCCCCTCTCTCTCCAGATGAAATCTCGCGTCTTGTGACGGCCGGCCGCCCAACAACCTGCCCGCTTGACCCTATCCCCTCCTCTCTTCTCCAGACCATTTCCGGAGACCTTCTCCCTTACCTCACCTCGCTCATCAACTCATCCTTGACCGCTGGCTACGTCCCTTCCGTCTTCAAGAGAGCGAGAGTTGCACCCCTTCTGAAAAAACCTACACTCGATCCCTCCGATGTCAACAACTACAGACCAGTATCCCTTCTTTCTTTTCTCTCCAAAACTCTTGAACGTGCCGTCCTTGGACAGCTCTCCTGCTATCTCTCTCAGAATGACCTTCTTGATCCAAATCAGTCAGGTTTCAAGACTAGTCATTCAACTGAGACTGCTCTTCTCTGTGTCACGGAGGCGCTCCGCACTGCTAAAGCTAACTCTCTCTCCTCTGCTCTCATCCTTCTAGACCTATCGGCTGCCTTTGATACTGTGAACCATCAGATCCTCCTCTCCACCCTCTCCGAGCTGGGCATCTCCGGCACGGCCCACGCTTGGATTGCGTCCTACCTGACAGGTCGCTCCTACCAGGTGGCGTGGCGAGAGTCTGTCTCCGCACCACGTGCTCTCACCACTGGTGTCCCCCAGGGCTCTGTTCTAGGCCCTCTCCTATTCTCGCTATACACCAAGTCACTTGGCTCTGTCATATCCTCACATGGTCTCTCCTATCATTGCTATGCAGACGACACACAATTAATCTTCTCCTTTCCCCCCTCTGATAACCAGGTGGTGAATCGCATCTCTGCATGTCTGGCAGACATATCAGTGTGGATGACGGATCACCACCTCAAGCTGAACCTCGGCAAGACGGAGCTGCTCTTCCTCCCGGGGAAGGACTGCCCGTTCCATGATCTCGCCATCACGGTTGACAACTCCATTGTGTCCTCCTCCCGGAGTGCTAAGAACCTTGGCGTGATCCTGGACAACACCCTGTCGTTCTCAACTAACATCAAGGCGCTGACCCGTTCCTGTAGGTTCATGCTCTACAACATTCGCAGAGTACGACCCTGCCTCACGCAGGAAGCGGCGCAGGTCCTAATCCAGGCACTTGTCATCTCCCGTCTGGATTACTGCAACTCGCTGTTGGCTGGGCTCCCTGCCTGTGCCATTAAACCCCTACAACTCATCCAGAACGCCGCAGCCCGTCTGGTGTTCAACTTTCCCAAGTTCTCTCACGTCACCCCGCTCCTCCGCTCTCTCCACTGGCTTCCAGTTGAAGCTCGCATCCGCTACAAGACCATGGTGCTTGCCTACGGAGCTGTGAGGGGAACGGCACCTCCGTACCTTCAGGCTCTGATCAGGCCCTACACCCAAACAAGGGCACTGCGTTCATCCACCTCTGGCCTGCTCGCCTCCCTACCTCTGAGGAAGTACAGTTCCCGCTCAGCCCAGTCAAAACTGTTCGCTGCTCTGGCACCCCAATGGTGGAACAAACTCCCTCACGACGCCAGGTCAGCGGAGTCAATCACCACCTTCCGGAGACACCTGAAACCCCACCTCTTTAAGGAATACCTAGGATAGGATAAAGTAATTCTTCTAACCCACCCCCCCCCTTAAAAGAGTTAGATGCACTATTGTAAAGTGGTTGTTCCACTGGATATCATAAGGTGAATGCACCAATTTGTAAGTCGCTCTGGATAAGAGCGTCTGCTAAATGACTTAAATGTAAATGTAAATGTAAATCTATCTATCTATCTATCTATCTATCTATCTTCTGATCATTTCCTCATAATCTCATGACTTTCCCTCCTGGGTGAAGATCAGGGAGGGAAGTGGGGGCGGAGTTGGCTAGTTTTATGACGGTCGTAAATACCTTGCAGGAACACTTTCTCCCACTCTGCAGAAATTAAAGTTAAAAATCTCTTTGTTACAACAGAGAGAGATTTTGCAGTACTGTAACATCACAAGGTTGGACATTGAAACAATATTTCCAACGCAAATAATGTGGTAAATGGTTCATGAGGCTCTTATCAATAATCATGTCAAATACGTTGTTGTTTTGTGATATCATTAACTTCTTGACGCACGGATCCCTTTAGCGGGATCGTTTTCTTAAACAACCGCTGAATTGCAGAGCGCCAAATAAAATAAAATAAATACTAAAAATATTTATAATCATGAAATCACAAGTGAAATATACCAAAACACAGCTTATCTTGTTGTTAATCCACCTATCGTGTCAGATTTTGAAAATATGCTTTACAACGAAAGCAATCCAAGCGTTTGTGACTTTATCAATCACTAGACAAAACAGTAAGAACAGCTAGCCGCGAATTAGCTTGGTCACGAAAGTCAGAAAAGCAATAAAATGAATTGCTTACCTTTGATCTTCGGATGTTTGCACTCACGAGACTCCCAGTTACACAATAAATGTTATTTTTGTTCGATGAAGATTATTTTTATAACCATAAACCTCCATTTGGTTTGCGCGTTATGTTCAGAAAACCACATGCTCGTGCCGGTCCTGAAGGGCAGACGAGGGCAGACGAAAATTCCAAAAAGTATCCGTAATGTTCGTAGAAACATGTCAAACGTTTTTTATAATCAATCCTCAGGTTGTTTTTAACATACATAATCGATAATATTTCAACCGGACGGTAAACTATTCAATACTACAGAGAAAGAAAATGTCGAGCTACAACTCTCGGGCGCATGAACTATTCAAAGGCCACCTGACGCGTTTTGATAAATCTCGCTAATCTTTCAAAATTAAAAGCTCAAAACTATGTCTAAAGCCTGGTCACAGCCTGAGGAAGCCATTGGAAAAGGAATTTGGTTGATACCCCTTTAAATGGAGGATGGGCAAGCAATGGAAAAGGGATTTTTCCAAATAAAAGGCACTTCCGGGTTGGATTTCCTCAGGTTTTCGCCTGCAAAATCAGTTCTGTTTTACTCACAGACAATATTTTGACAGTTTTGGAAACTTTAGAGTGTTTTCCATCCTAATCCGTCAATTATATGCATATTCTAGCATCTGGGCCTGAGAAATAGTCCGTTTACCTTGGGAACGTTATTTTTCCAAACATAAAAATAGTGCCCCCCTAGCTTCAAGAGTTGTCTGGACAGTTTTCCTCTGTCCAGACACTGGACAGAGGAACTCTGCCTAGAAGGCCAGCATACCGGAGTCGCCTCTTCACTGTTGACGTTGAGACTGGTGTTTTGCGGGTACTATTTAATGAAGCTGCTAGTTAAGGACTTGTGAGGCGTCTGTTTCTCAAACTAGACACTAATGTACTTGTCCTCTTGCTCAGTTGTGCACCAGGGCCTCCCACTCCTCTTTCTATTTTGGTTATGGCCAGTTTGCACTGTTCTGTGAAGGGAGTAGTACACAGAGTTGCACGAGATCTTCAGTTTCTTGGAAATTTCTCGCATGGAATAGCCTTCATTTCTCAGAACAAGAATAGACTGACGAGTTTCAGAAGAAAGTTCTTTGTTTCTGTCCATTTTGAGCCTGTAATCGAACCCACAAATGCCGATGCTCCAGATACTCAACTAGTCTAAAGAAGGGCAGTTTAGTGCTTCTTTAATCAGCACAACAGTTTTCAGCTGTGCTAACATAATTGCAAAAGGGTTTTCTAATGATCAATTAGCCTTTTAAAATGATAAACTTGGATTAGCGAACACAACAACGTGCCATTAGAACACAGCTGTAACGACGTTCCTCTTCGGATGAAGAGGAGGAGCAGGGATTGAACCAAACTGCAGCGTTTTGAAATGACATATTTTAATTAAACAAGACGGGAAAAAACACGAAACGAAAACACTTGAATAATTAACAAAATAACAAAACGAATGTAGACAAACCTGAACCTACGAACTTACATAAAACACGAAGAACGCACAACAGGAAAAATGACTACATAAAACGATGAACGCACGAAACAGTCCCGTATGGTGCAACAAACACTGACACAGGAAACAACCACCCACAACAAACAGTGTGAAAACACCTACCTTAATATGACTCTCAATCAGAGGAAATGAAAACCACCTGCCTCTAATTGAGAGCCATATTAGGTCACCCTTAAACAAACATAGAAACAGAAAACATAGACTGCCCACCCAAACTCACGTCCTGACCAACTAACACATACAAAAACTAACAGAAACAGGTCAGGAACGTGACAACAGCAGTGATGGTTGCTGATAATGGACCTCTGTACACCTATGTACTGTAGATATTCAATTTTTTCCAGCTACAATAGTCATTTCCAACAATAACAATTTCTACACTGTATTTCTGATAAATTTGATGTTATTTTAATGGACAAAAAAAATTGCTTTTCTTTTAAAAACAAGGACATTTCTAAGTGGCCCCAAACTTTTGAAAGGTATTGTACATTTGTTTCATCACAAAACCATAGAGCAACATCTGTGCTGTGAAGTCCACAATGAAAACATTGCGTGTAACGAACAGTTATATGACCTACAGCGTGGTCAAGCAGGTTCATGTTTTTCCGACAGTTTACTTAACACCTACTGATTTAGAACCACAGAATTACTGCAAGTCATCACAAAGAAAACAGGACCACTGCTTCCACTATTCCAGCACCATTTCA
This sequence comes from Salvelinus fontinalis, assembly GCF_029448725.1. Lineage (NCBI taxonomy): Eukaryota > Metazoa > Chordata > Actinopteri > Salmoniformes > Salmonidae > Salvelinus > Salvelinus fontinalis. Next base: position 31,942,595 of record NC_074665.1, read on the forward strand.
ACTTAAACATTTAAGCTTCATGAAATCAATTAGACTATATATCCTTAGTTTAATACAGTGAAAACAATCTTAAAAATACCAAAAACAATTTAGTCCAATCAATTTAACAAATTGTCATGTGGCAGTCCATGGTACTGACTTCTGTGCGTGCGTGCGTGCGCAAGAAAAAAAAAACTCTTGACTCGCCCTTCTTGTAGACTAGTTGCCATCCTCATCTCTTTCATGTTGACAAAACGGTCTATGACTGTGTCATACAGTAGTACACACTTTTAGTTTTTGTTGTCAAAGGCTACCTGGCTAAAATGATTGCTAGCCTAACTTCCTCGCAAGGGCAAGAATGAACAAGCTAACGTGAGCCTACTAGGCTACATATTGAACTTCAATCGTCTCAGGCCAGTTGCACAATATATGAATTTATGGTTAGATTAGAATCACTGTCATTGTCCTGTACAGAGAATTAAGTCCAATTTCCCATCTCCATCCATGGCTTAGGAAAGGGCCGATGTATCTAGCTACTGTAGGACAACACAAGCAGACCAAAAACAGACATGTTTTTCTGACAAATACGTTTTGCTTTTGATGTGATTTTATTGGAGTGAAGCCAACTCCAAACTGGCCTCCCTTGGTGGGTGGTTTTGCGCCAGGACTACCAACAGTTGAGCTCAGCTCAACGCTGATTTGCTAAAGGGAGGCCAAATGCTTGCTGGCATCAATCAATCAAATGCTACATGTCCTAGTCTTTTTGTCCAGACAGAATCACATACTTGGGCTACACATACTGAGACAGAGGGGTGCTGTTTCCCTCGCTCGGGTGATTTCTCCGGTGATCTAAAGCCACTTATGAATTGAAAGAAAATTATGATAACACAGAGACAAAAGATACATTAATTTATCATTTGTATTTTTTTATTGGTAAAATATTTGGGGAAGTCTGGCTTCCCATGGCATCCATAAATACATGCCACTGGCTGCCTGCCCTTCAGAGGGGGGTTCTGCCTGTACAGGGATGATGTGACTCAGGGGAACGGGGAGGAGAAATCAAATGTTATTCATCACATGCAGATGTTATTGCGGGTGTAGCGAAATGTTTGTGTTTCTAGCTCCAACAGTGCAATAATATTTAACAATACACACAATACACACAACCTAAAAGTAAAATAATTGAATTAAGGATTATATAAATATTAGGATGAGCAATGTCGGAGTGGCATAGACTAAATACAGTAGACTAGAATACAATATATACATATGAGATGAGTAAAGCAAAAATATGTAAACATTATTAAAGTAACTAGCGTTCTGTTATTAAAGTGGCCAGTGATGTCAAGTCTATGTATATGGGGCAGCAGCCTCTAAGGTGCAGGGCTACGTAACCGGGTGGAAGCCAGCTAGTGATGGCTATTTAACTGTCTGATGGCCTTGAGATGGAAGCTGTTTTTCAGTCTCTCGGTTCCAGCTTTGATGCATCTGTACTGACTTCGCCTTCTGGATGATAGCGGGGTGAAAAGGCAGTGACTTGGGTGTTTGTTGTCCTTGATGATGTTTTGGCCTTCCTGTGACATTGGGTGCTAAAGGTGTCCTGGAGGGCAGGTAGTTTGCGTTGTGCAGACCGCACCACCCTCTGGAGAGCCCTGTGGTTGCGGGTGGTGCAGTTGCCTTACCAGACGGTGATACAGCCCGAGAGGATGCTACCAATTGTGCATCTGTAAAACGTTTGAGGGTTTTAGGTCCTAAGCCAAATTTCTTCAGCCTGCTGAGTGGTGAAGGCGCTGTTGGTGTGTGTACCATTTCAGATCATCAGTGATATGTATGGCGAGGAACTTAAAGCTTTCCACCGGCCCCACTACGGTCCCGTCGATGTGGATAGGTGGGTGCTCCCTCTGCTGTTTCCTGAAGTCCACTATCAGCTCCTTTGTTTTTTCTACATTGAGTGAGAGGTTATTTTCCTGGCACCACACTCCCACGGCCCTCACCTCCTCTCTGTAGGCTGTCTCGTCATTGTTGGTAATCAAGCCTACTAGTGTTGTGTCGTCTGCAAACTTGATGATTGAGTTGGAGGTAGGCGTGGCCACACAGTTGTGGGTGAACAGGGAGTACAGGAGGGGGATGAGCACGCATCCTTGTGGGGCTCCTGTGGTGAGGGTCAGCGAAGTGGAGGTGTTGTTTCTTACCTTCACCACCTGGGGGCGGACCGTCAGGAAGTCCAGGACCCAATTGCAAAGGGCAGGGTTTAGACCCAGGGCCCCAAGCTTAATGATGAGCTTGGAGGGTACTATGGTGTTGAGTGCTGAGCTGTATTCAATGAACAGCATTTTTACATAGGTATTCCTCTTGTCCAGATGGAATAGGGCAGTGTGTAGAGCAATGTCGAGTCCATTGTCTGTGGATCTTTCGGGGCGGTATGCAAATGGGTCTAGGGTCTAAGGTGTCGGGTAGGTTAGAGGTGATATGATCCTTGACTAGTCTCTCAAAGCACTTCATGATGACAGAAGTGAGTGCTATGGGAAAATAGTAATTTATTTCAGTTACCTTTGCTTTCTTGTGTACAGGAACAATGGTTGACATCTTGAAGCAAGTGGGGATAGCAGACTGGTATAGGGAGAGATTGAATATGTCCATTAACACTTCAGCCAGCTGCTTCTGCGTATGCTGTGAGGACGTGACTAGGGATGCCGTCTGGGCCGGCAGCCTTGCGAGGGTTAAATCGCTTAAATGTCTTACGTCGGCCACGGAGAAGAAAAGCCTACAGTCCTTGGTAGCGGCCGCATCGGAGGCACTGTTATCCTCAATGCGGGTAAAAAAGGTGGCTGGTTTTCCCTTTGTAGTCCGTGATTGTCTGTAGACCCTGCCACAAACATCTCATGTCTGAGCCGTTGAATTTTGACTCTATTTAGTTTATATACTGACGTTTTGCCTGTTTGATTGCCTTACGGAGGGAATAACTACACTGTTTGTATTCGACCATATTCCCAGTTACCTTGCCATGGTTAAATGTGGTGGTTTGCACTTTCAGTTTTGCGCGAATGCTGCCATCTATCCATGGTTTCTATCCATGGCCACTGAGAAGTGGTCTGTGGTCACCACCTGCAGAATCACTCCTGTTTTGGGGGGTGTCTTGCTAATTGCCTATAATTTCCACCTTTTGTCTATTCCATTTGCACAACAGCATGTGAAATTTATTGTCAATCAGTGTTGCTTCCTAAGTGGACAGTTTGATTTCACAGAAGTGTGATTGACTTGGAGTTACATTGTGTTATTTAAGTGTTCCCTTTATTTTTTTGAGCAGTGTATATATATATATATATATATATATATATATATATATATATATATATATATATATATATATATACACACACACGCATGTTCTGAAAGGCCCCAGAGTCTGCAACAGCACTAAGCAAGGGGCACCATGAAGACCAAGTAACTCTCCAAACAGGTCAGGCACAAAGTTGTGGAAAAGTACCGATCAGGGTTGGGTTATAAAAAAACATCCGAACATCCCACGGAGCACTGTTAAATCCATTATTTAAAAATGGAAAGAATATGGCACCACAAACCTGCCAAGAGAGGGCCGCCCACCAAAACTAACGGACCAGGTAAGGAGGGCATTAATCAGAGAGGAAACAAAGAGACCTAAGATAACCCTGAAGGAGCTGCAAAGCTCCACAGCGGAGATCGGAGTATCTGTCCATAAGACCGCTTTAAGCCATACACTCCATAGAGTTGGGCTTTACGGAAGAGTGACCAGAAAAAAGCCATTGCTTAATGAAAAAAATAAGCAAACACCAAAAGGCATGTAAGAGACTTCCCAAACATGGAAAAAGGTACACTGGTTAGATGAGACTAAAATGTAGCTTTTTGGCCATCAAAGAAAACGCTATGTCTGGCGCAAACCCAACACCTCACTTCACCCCGAGAAGACCATCCCCACAGTGAAGCATTGTGGTGGCAGCATCATGCTGTTCGGGATCTTTTTCATTGGCAGGCGACTGGGAAACTGGTCAGAATTGAATGAATGATGGATGGCGCTAAATACAGGGAAATTCTTGAGGGAAACCTGTTTCAGTCTTCCAGAGATTTGAGACTGGGACGGAGGTTCACCTTCCAGCAGGACAATGACTCTAAGCATACTGCTAAAGCAACACTCAAGTGGTTTAAGGGGAAACATTTAAATGTCTTGGAATGGCCTAGTCAAAGCCCAGACCTCAATCCAATTGAGAATCTGTGGTATGACTTAAAGATTGCTGTACACCAGTGGAACCCATCCAACTTGAAGGAGCTGGAGCAGTTTTGCCTTGAATGGGCAAAAATCCCAGTGGCTAGATGTGCCAAGCTTATAGAGCCATACCCCATGAGACTTGCAGCTGTAATAGCTGCAAGATGTGGCTCTACAAAGTTTTGACCTTGGGGGGATGGTAAATAGTTATGCATGCTAAAGTTGTATTATTTCTTGTTTGTTTCACAATGCCAAGGGGTGTGAATACTTTCGCAAGCCACTGTATTCTCAAAGGCTACCTGGAACATATCCCAGTCCGCGTGGTCAAAACAATCTTTAATCATGGATTTCGATTGGTCGGACCAGCGTCGAATAGTCCTTAGCATGGGTGCTTCCTGTTTGAGTTCCTGCCTATAGGAAGGGAGGAGAAAAATTAAGTCGTGATCAGATTTGCTGAAGTGAGGGCGGGGAGGGCCATGTAGGCATTTCGAAAAGCTGAGTAGCAGTGGTCTAATGTTTTCTCAGAGCGAGTGCTACAGTCAATGTGTTGGTAGAACTTCGGTAGCGTTTTCCTCAAATGTGCTTTGCTACAATAAATGCGGCCTCAGGATATGTGGTTTCCAATTTGCATAAGGTCCAGTGAATTTCTTCGAGGGCCATCGTGGTATTGGCTTGAGGGGGAATATACATGGCTGTGACTATAACCGAAGAGAATTCACTTGGGAGGTAATATGGCCAGCATTTGATTTAGAGGTATTCTAGGTTGAGTGAATAAAAGGACTTTTGTTTCTGTATGTTATCACAATCACACCATGAGTGGTTAGTCATGTAACACACACTCCCTCCTTTCTTCTTCCCGGAGAGGTCTTTATTCCTGTCTGTGCAATATACTGAGAACCCAGAAGGCTGTATGGACAAATACAGTATATCCCGAGAGACCCATGTTTCCGTGAAACAGAGTATGTTACAATCCCTGATGTCTCTCTGGAAGGAGATTCTCGCCCTGAGTTCGTCTACTTTATTATCCATAGACTGAACATTAGCGAGTAATATACTCGGAAGCGGTGGACGGTGTGTGCGCCTCCTGAGTCGGACTAGAAGTCCACTCTGAATACCTCTTCTCCGCCAGCGGTGTTTTGGATCAACCTCTGGAATCATTTAAATTGCGAACAAAGGATCCAATTCGGGAAAGTTGTATTCCCAGTTGTAATGCTGGTGAGTTACGGCCACTCTGATATCCAAAAGTTCTTTCTGGCTGTATGTAATAACACAAAAAATGTCCTGGGCTAATAATGTAAGAAATAACACACACAAAAACAAAATACTGCAAAGTTGCTTAGATGCTAGAAGCAGAGCTGCCATATCTGTCGGTGCCATCTTGTCTAAAAAATGTGACAGTACACATTGCTGCTCAAAACCACATGATGTTTGCATCATGAGTGCAGTGTGCATACCCTTGTTTTGTTCATTTACATTACATTTAAGTCATTTAGCAGACGCTCTTATCCAGAGCGACTTACAAATTGTTCAAACCAACCTTTGTTTTGTCGTTTAGAGCAATGACCATACAGTATTTATAAATTGACAAACCGATCGATGACGTCACACCATTCATTCCTATGTGAAGACTAATTGGCACATTTGAAAATCAGGATGACATTTTTAGCTTGCCAAGATGGTGTCTCATGGCGGGGATACTCAAGACATAACTGGCAGTTTGAGCTACTACAGGAAGTGATGTTGCAGGCTGCGACCAGGGTTGAACGACTGCCCCCTCTCATTGAGGATCTCAGTTGAAGGTTGACCCGGGTACTGCAGGCTGCCGGTAGCAACTTAATTATCCTTCTAGAATCCTTCATTCCTTCTCTGTGCGATTTAAAAAATGAATACATTCATAATCGTTTCAAGGACTTACATCTGATGTAATAGAAGCAAGTACTGGTACCATGATTGTCTTCAATGTTTTTATTTATTTACACTAGTATTGACCAAGAAAATGGGGGATTTTGCTTTCTAGATACAACAGCCTGCAGTACCTCCGTTGGCCTTCAACTTGAGATCCTCAATGAGAGGGGGCAGTCATTCTCCCCTGGTTTAGAGTTGAGGCAGTTGGAGGTTTGCCAATGAAAAATAAATACAACATTTTTGAATGAGCTCAGCTTTTGAATGTCACATCTGTATTTTCAGGTTTTGATATATTGATCAATTGTGTCTTCCGAATAGCCTCTTACCCAGCCCCAATTGGTTGATTCCTCAAAAAAACAAAACAAAAAAAACCTTTCTCACTCAATTTAATTCATAGAAGGGTCCTTTGGAGGAATACAATATATTTGACATTTGTATCTTAAAGCAATGAGAAATAAGTAATCGAAATTTGAACATTTTTAATTTTGGCCTTACCCAGGCCTTCTTTAAGAGTCCATAATGTTTCATCAATATGTGCTACAATGCAGACATTGGTGTCATATCGCTTGCTCTGCAATATGAGTAGTATTTTGATTTCACTAACAATTTTCTTACATTCGTTTTCAAATATTGAAACATGAATTATACATTTTTTGATTTATATAGTATATATATAGTTGGTGTGACGTCATCGATCGGTTTGTCAATTTATATATATAGTTGAACATAATATACTGTACGGCAGGGGTAGGCAACTAGATTTAGCTACAGAATGGTTTTGTCGGAGCAGATGGTCAGGGGAGCCCAGAATATAATTATAATAGTTTGCTGACTGCAAATTTGACCACACTTAAACCTAAAAAGAGATTGCATTTGAAAATAACAATATTTTCATACCTTGATTACATTGAAAAATGATCAAATGTCAAAGTGTTAACATTTATTCGTATGAATACTTGGGAACAGATTTTTTTTGCAGAATTTCTGGTGATTTTACTGTTTGTTTTTTAAACCAAAAAGTAACCCCCCCCCCCCCCAAACACATTCCAGTTGACTACCTCATGAAGCTGGTTGAGAGAATGCCAATAGTGTGCAAAGCTGTCGTTAAGGCAAAGGGTGTCTACTTTGAAGAATCTCAAATAGAAAATATATTTTCACTTTTTTAGCTTGCTACATGATTCCATTTGTGTTATTTAATAGTTTTGATGTCTTCACTATTATTATACAATGTATAAAATAGTAAAAATAAAGACAAACCCTTAGATTTTCACTGGTACTGTATGTCAACATTCCTTCCTCCAAAGGACCCTTCTATGGAGTCAATGTTGTTAAAAGAAAAAAGGTTATGGTCTTTTTTTGTTCAGTTTTTTGAGGAATCACCCAATTGACTCCATAGACATGTGACTGTTTTGATTTTCCTCTCTACAGACCTTTATGCCAGATGGAATCCAAACTGACAGAGCCCCAATAGGATATTGATGTCTAAATCAAGAACAAGTTCTTATGAACTGTTGCTTACTCAGTTTTGGGCTCCCATCGGCATAGTGTTAGTGTTGCAGTATTTTCCCACCGAACTTAGATATCTTAACTGACGTGGCTCAGATTGCTTTGTCTCTATGGACGATTAGCACTGATGTGATTTAGAGGGATACCAGTACTGCTCCATGAGGGACCCCAAAAGATAACATCTCTTGGACATTTGATGTGAATTTATTTGACACCACTCTCTGCCCTCTCAGATCTGTGGGTGGACTTCCTCTTCTCAGTCAGTTCATGGCACGTCCCACCATGATTAGTCATCAGTCTTAGGAGCAGTATTCTCCTTAACACTAGAAAAGCTGAGAACATCATGTGGACACAAAAACGAGTTTACATTTTTATTACTCTGCCAAATTTAAAGACATGTCCTTGACTTTTCAAAGTCTATATAGCACACTGTCGTTGTTAGAATCTTAATATCACCAACAGAATTTATGTTTTTTTTTCTTCTTTTTGTTGTTGTTAGCCTAAAGACATCATTCAATTTACAGTAGTGTGATTGTATATGAAGAGATGGGTGGAATTGACACAGGCAAGGAAGGCAAGGAAACGGTCCTCTTACAGAGTCACATGCAGGCAAGACGTCTTGATTTCTAAATAGTATCAGAAATAGCAGATTTTGCAGTTTATAAAACACTTAACTTTGTCAAATAGAGGAGCTCTATTTCAAATTAGAAACTGGGTGGTTTGAGCCCTGAATGCTGATTGGCTGACAGCTGTGCTATATCAGACCGTGTACCACAGGTTTGACAAAACATGTTTTTTTTACTGCTCTAATTACATTGGTAACCAGTTTATAATAGCAATAAGGCACCTTGGGGGTATATACCACGGCTAAGGGCTGTATCCAGGCGTTGCGGAGCCAGGGTGTATTTACAAAACAAAAATAAACGTTTATTTTTATATAACCAGGTGGGCCAGTTGAGAACAAAGCAAAGCAGTGCGACACAAACAACAACAGAGAGTTACACATGGAATAAACAAACATACAGTCAATAACACAATAGAAAAGTCTATATACAGTGTGTGCAAATGAGGTAAGATAAGGGAGGTAGGCAATAAATAGGCCATAGTGGCGAAATCACAATTTAGCAATTAAACACTGGAGTGATAGATGTGCAGAAGATACATGTGCAAGTAGAGATACTGGGGTGCAAAGGAACCAAAAAAAATTGTCTGGGGATGAGGTAGTTGGATGGGCTATTTACAGATGGGCTATGTACAGGTGCAGTGATCTGTGAGCTGCTCTGACAGCTGGTGCTTAAAGATCGAGAGGGAGATATGAGTCTCCAGCTTCAGTGATGTTTGCAATTCGTTCCAGTCATTGGCAGCAGAGAACTGGAAGGAAAGGCGGCCAAATGAGGAATTGGCATTTGGGGAATTTGGGGGTGACCAGTGAAATATACCTGCTGGAGCACATGCTACGGGTGGGTGCTGCTATGGTGACCAGTGAGCTGAGATAAGGTGGGGCTTTATATAGCAAATTCTTATAGATGACCTGGAGCCAGTGGGTTTAGCGACGAATATGAAGCAAGGGCCAGCCAATGAGCATACAGGTCGCAGTGGTGGGTAGTATATGGGGCTTTGGTAACAAAACGGATGGCACTGTGATAGACTGCATCCAATTTGCTGAGTAGAGTGTCGGAGGCTCTTTTGTAAATGACATCGCCGAAGTCAAGAATTGGTAGGATAGTCAGTTTTACGAGGGTATGTTTGGCAGCATAAGTGAAGGATGCTTTGTTGCGAAATAGGAAGCTGATTTTAGATTTAATTTTGGATTGGAGATGCTTAATGTGAGTCTGGAAGGAGAGTTTACAATCTAACCAGACACTTAGGTATTTGTAGTTGTCCACATATTCAGAACCGTCTAGAGTAGTGATGCTGTACGGGCGGGCAGATGCAGGCAGCGATCGGTTGAAGAGCATGCATTTAGTTTTACTTGCATTTAAGATCAGTTGGAGGCCATGGAAGTAGAGTTGTATGGTATTGAAGCTCGTCTGGAGGTTAGTTAACATAGTGTCCAAAGAAGGGCCAGAATTATACAGAATGGTGTCGTCTGCGTAGAGGTGGATCAGAGAATCACCAGCAGCAAGAGCGACATCATTGATGTATACCTAGAAAAGAGTTGGCCCGAGAATTGAACCCTGTGGCCCCCCATAGAGATTGCCAGAGGTCCGGACAACAGGCCTTCCGATTTGACACGCTGAACTCTGTCTGAGAAGTAGTTGGTGAACCAGGCGAGTCAGTCATTTGAGAAACCAAGGCTGTTGAGTCTCCCGATAAGAATGTGGTTATTTAGTCGAAAGCCTTGGCCAGGTCGATGAATACAGCTGCACAGTTGTCTCTTATCGATGGTGGTTATGATATCGTTTAGGACCTTGAGCGTGGCTGAGGTGCACCCATGACCAGCTCGGAAACCAGATTGCATAGTGGAGAAAGTTCGGTGGGATTTGAAATGTTCTGTGATCTGTTTTGTTAACTTGGCTTTCGAAGACCTTGGAAAGGCAGGGTAGGATAGATATAGTTCTGTAACAGTTTGGGTCTAGAGTGTCTCCCCCTTTGAAGAGGGAGATGACCGCGGCAGCTTTCCAATCTTTGGGGCTCTCAGACGATTCGAAAGAGAGGTTGAACAGGCTAGTAATAGGGGTTGCAACAATTACGGTGGATAATTTTAGAAAGAGAGGGTCCAGATTGTCTAGCCAAGCTGATTTGTAGGGGTCTAGGTTTCGCAGCTCTTTCAGAACATCAGCTATCTGGATTTGGGTGAAGGAGAAATGGGGGAGGCTTGGGCAAGTTGCTGTGGGGGGTACAGGGCTGTTGACCGGGGTAGGGGTAGCCAGGTGGAAAGCATGGCCAGCCGTAGAGAAAGGATTATGAAATTCTCAATCATTGTGGATTTATCGGTGGTGATAGTGTTTCCTAGCCTCAGTGCAGTGGGCAGCTGGGAGGAGGTGATTTTAGTGTCCCATAACTTTTTGGAGTGTGAGCTACAGGATGCAAATTTCTGTTTGAAAAAGCTAGCCTTTGCTTTCCTGACTGCCTGTGTATATTGGTTCCTAACTTCCCTGAAAGTTGCATATCGCGGGGGCTATTCGATGCTAATGCAGTACGCCACAGGATGTTTTTGTGCTGGTCAAGGGCAGTCAGGTGGAGGAGGGCAGGTTGGTTAGGGTGATATCTATTAGGGTGCCCGTGTTTACGGATTTGGGGTTGTACCTGGTAGGTTAATTGATCATTTGTGTGAGATTGAGGGCATCTAGCTTAGATTGTAGGACGGCCGGGGTGTTAAGCCAAAACTGTTGTCCCAGTTTAGGTCACCTAACAGTACGAGCTCTGGCGATAGATGGTGGGCAATCATTTCACATATGGTGTCCAGGGCACAGCTGGGGGCAGAAGGTGGTCTATAGCAAGCGGCAACGGTGAGAGAAAGGTTGATTTTTAAAAGTAGATTTTTTTTGTTTCTGGAAAGGTGGATTTTTAAAAGTAGAAGCTCAAATTGTTTGGGCACAGACCTGGATAGTATGACAGAAATCTGCAGGCTCTCTCTGCAGTAGGTTGCAACTCCGCCCCCTTTGGCAGTTCTATCTTGTCAGAAACTGTTATAGTCAGGGATAGAATTTTCAGGGTTTTTGGTGGCCTTCATTTTTTACATTTACATTTTAGTCATTTAGCAGACGCTCTTATCCAGAGCGACTTACAGTAGAGTGCATACATTTTACATACTGAGACAAGGATATCCCTACCGGCCAAACCCTCCCTAACCCGGACGACGCTATGCCAATTGTGCATCGCCCCACGGACCTCCCGGTTGTGCCCTAGACCACTGCTCCACCCGGGAGGCCTTCCTAAGCCAGGATTCAGAAACGGCTAGGACATCCGGGTTGGCAGAGTGTGCTAAAGCAGTGAATAAAACAAACTTAGGGGGGAGGCTTCTAATGTTAACATGCATGAAACCAAGGCATTTACAGTTACAGAAGTCAACAAATGAGGGTGCCTGGGGAATGGGAGTGGAGCAAGGCACTGCAGCGCCTGGATTAACCTCTACATCATCATAGGATCATAGGAGGAGTAGGATAAGGTACGGCTGAAGGCTATAAGAACTGGTCATCTAGTGCATTTGGAACAGAGAGTAAAAGGAGCAGGTTTCTGGGCACGGAAGAATAGATTCAAGGCAAAATGTACAGACAAGGGTGTATGGTAGGATGTGAATAAAGTGGAGGTAAACCTAGGCATTGAGTGACGAGGAGAGAGGTATTGTCTCTAGAGACACCATTTAAACCAGGTGAGGTCACTGCATGTGTGGGAGGTGGAACAAAAGGGTTAGCTAAGTAATATTGAGCAGGGCTGGAGGCTCTACAGTGAAATAAGACAATAATCACTAACCAAAACATCAATGGACAAGGCATATTGACATTAGGGAGAGGCATGCGTAGCCGATCGATCATGGAGTCTAGTGAGTAGCTAGGCGGGCAAGAGACACGGCGATTCAGATAGCTAGCGGGCCGGGGCTTGCAGGCTAGCAGATGGGCCTTAGGGGGACGTTGCGACTGAAGAGTCAATTGTAGCCCCCTCGGGCGGTTACGTTGGCAGACCAGTCGTGATGGATCGGCAGGGCCCCGTGTAATAAAAGGGTCCAGGCCAATTGGCAAAATAGGTATTTTAGCCCAAGAAAATTGGACTTCTTCCGCTAACAGTCCAATATGCTCTAGACAGTTAGCGGGCCACAGCTAGCAGATGGGCATTCAGGGGACGTTGCGACGGAGGATCCTGTTGAAAACCATCTCGGGTGGATTACGTCGGTAGACCAGTTGTGAAGGATCGGCGGGGCTCCATATCTGCAGTAAAAGGGGTCCAGGCCAATTTGCAAAATAGGTATTGTAGCCCAAGGAGTGGCTGATTGACCTTTTCAGCTAGCCGGGAGATGGGCATAGCATAGGCAAGCTCCAGGCTAATTGTTTCTTGCTTCGGGACAGAGACATTAGCCAGGAGTAGCCACTCGGATAGCAGCTAGCTGCGATGATCCAGGTGAAATTGAATCGCGCTGCTATGCTCTGGTTTGAATCGCGCTGTGCAGACTGGCAGGATTTGTCCGGGTTAAAGGTTAGCTGATGACCGCTAGCAGTGGCTAGCTGACTACTAGCTAGTAGCCAGTTAGCTGGCTAGCTGCTGTTGAGGGTTCCGGTTCTAAAGTAAAGAAAATAGCAGATCCATACCACATTGGGTGAGGAAGGTTGCAGGAGAGTATGTTGGAGTTGAAGTTAAAAAATATTTTAAAAATATATACTTAATATATGTGAAGAAAAAATATATACACGGGACACGACAAGACAAAGAAATATTGGCCATATACCACACCCCCTCGCGCCTTATTGCTTAAATAACCGCTGTTCCATGCGTTCAACACGTGAGCAGTCTGTCAAGGTCAGGTCTTTCTAGTGTTAAAGGAGTAGTTCACTATTTTACAACTTGATGTTAGATGGTTGCTCACTCTGAAATTGGTCTATGGGCCAAGAGAAACTGTAATCCATGGTTCAGTTATTTAAACAGCCACTACAAACTTCATCTAACATAAGCCACCACAATCTAACAATCAATGTAAGTGATGGGGGCATGTGAGCTTTGTAAATTATTTTTATTTAAAAAATATATATTAAAAAAATTCTAATGTAAAAATCACCTAAAATATATTCCAATCAACACCATATTTGGTTTGATGTTACTTGATTGTTAGCTTTTGGTGTATGCAATTAGTTGAAGTTTGTAGTGGCTGTTTAAAAAAAAACATTAACCATGGATTTCAGTTTCTCCTGGTCAATATACTACATTCAGGTTGAGGAACCATCTAACATCAAGTTGTGAAATAGTGAACTACTTCTTTTGAACTTCTGGCAAAACTCTTATGATGCTCAGTTTTTAACTCTCAACTTGTGCTCATAATATGCAGTAGCTTGTCTCTCCGTTGACTGATTTAATATGCACTTGCTCAGCAGTCTCTATTAAAGGTCTTTAATGCCATTATACACTGTATTTATGCTCTCAAAATGTTCTTTGAATATATATTTTTTTGTGTACATTTTCACTTTGTGTATCCCACATCATGCCAATTCCAAAATAACTACAACCCCCCCGCCCCCCTCCCGCAAGGCTGGTGAATAATTTGCCGCCTCAGCACAATGCATTGTGGGATCACACTGCTTAATCCTAGGGCATTAGAAGGTGACAAAAGAAGATGACTCGTGACACAACCTAATTACCACTCTTGCCAAACCTCTGCCATTAGTCCTGAGAATGGAAGGGGAGGAGGAAGATGAGCGAGTGATTTGACCTTGGGTGTCTGTCTGTAGGAGCGTGCCAGTAGGAGACATGCAACGTGGTGCATGCAAAGCAGCAGGCCCCGTCTGCATGCAGACTCACTGCCATGCTCCACCACGCACTGCATGGCCATACCGCCAGGCCAGCCCTGCAGCAGACAGGATGATCTAAGGTCTGGCAAGAGCGATTTAATATTTTAGCAGATATGAAATCCCCAAAATGTCATTTTAGGTGTATTTCAAATTATGTGGATCTGGGCAGAGGAATGAGCATGACATAAATCATTACACACTCAGCCTACAGCTCTGAAGGGAAGGAGAGATGGGTGAACTGGGTATCTCAGCATTCAAAGTCAAAATAATTTACTGCTGTATTCAAGTCCATGAGTGGAAATCAATGGAAAAACGTTGCCGAGATCCTGCATTGTTCGTAAAGTGTTGGCAGGCAGGGTGTATATGTCTGTGTGTATGTGTGGTTGAACACAGACTAGTGGTTGTTTACTGGTGTGTGGGTGGACGTTATCTTTTGTCTGATATGTTTGTTTGTTTCACTAGAGCAGCAGGTAACACAGCCCTCCATCTGTGTCCTAACGAGTCCCCCTGGACACTCCAGACACAACACTGATGGGCTACTGTTTTTCACTATGGGATGATGTGCGTGTGTGTCTGTGCACTGCATTCGTCCTTGCTTTTGTGTAATTGTTTCTGTGACGGTGGTTATCTGAACTCCTTCCGGAGGCTCAGTGTGTTATGACTGATGTTTTTGAGTAATTGGGTGTGTTCTGCTAAGAGGCATTGCAGAGAGTCTTGAGTGAATGTTTTTAACCCTCCTTGATACACACACAAATACCCATATTACAAGATAAATACTCAAGATCCTTTTCCCCATATTTAAAAAAAATAAAGCACTACTTTACCCTTTAAATATATACTTCAACAAGAACAGAAATGTATATCCACATAGAGTGCTGGGGCAAATATGTATTTTTTGCCTATACTGTACCTGTTGAGCACATGCACAGCATTGATTTGTTTGCGGTTCATAGTGGTAGCTGTAGATCAGGGGGGGTCAAACAAGTTTGGCCCTGGGGGCCGCATTCGGTCTTCAACGAGGTTATATTTCCTAGCCGTCAAAAATGGCAAACAATAGCCACAAAAATCCATAAATAAGACAAAAAAAATGCATCCAAGACGGGACATTTAAGGCCAGATTAAATCAGAGATATATTTCTATCTCTCACCAAGTCATTGACAGGATGCATCATTTATTGGACATTTGTCTGTATTTTTGTGATATCTACTAATAAGTCTACTAATATGTCGAAAGGCTCACCATCTCACAGTCAACCTTTCCACTCTTCTGTCCACAGGATCCTCAGTAACAACAAGATCTCACTGCTGAAAAATGCCTCCTTCTTTGGCCTGACAGTCCTGGAGAAACTGTAAGTAAGCCATCTGCTGCTGGGAATTGTTCTGCTTGTCCTCCCCTGAGCCATAATGGCTGTCATCATGAGAATGACCCTGCCTGCGCTGTGGAAGGGACAGTGCAAGGGGACATCCATGGGGGCTAGGGTAACGCTCAAGGAGCTCTTGTTGTTAATGCTAGCCCAAATCAAATGTTGACTGCTTCCACCTTCAAGACACTGCACTTAACCTAAATTGCCTGAGTCAATGTCTTAACGTTTATAATATATAGTATGATATACACTGAGTGTACAAAACCTGTCATAGACTGACCCAGATGAATCCAGGTGAACGCTATGATCCATTATTGATGTCAAGTGTCAAATCCATTTCAATTAGTGTAGATGAAGGGGAGGAGAAAGGTTAAAGAAGGATTTTGAAGCCTTTAGACAATTGAGAACTTGGAGTGTGTATGTGTGCCATTCAGAGGGTGAAATGGGCAAGACAAAAAATTGAAGTGCCTTTAAACAGGGTATGGTAGTAGGTGCCAGGCGACGCTGTTTCACGCTCAACAGTTTCCCGTGTGTATCAAGAATGGTCTACCACCCAAAGGACATCAACCCAACTTGATACAACTGTGAGAAGCAATGGAGTCTACATGGGCCAGCATCCCTGTGGAACGCTTCCTACAACTTGTAGAGTCCATGCCCTGACGAATTGAGGCTGTTATGACGGCAAAGGGGTGAGTGCAACTCAATATTAGGAAGGTGTTCCTAATGTTTGGTATGCTCAGTGCATATCATATCATAAATAGGGTCCTATAAAATCCCATTTATTTGTTGCCTGATTCCGTTTAGTTTTTTCCCAAATTCCATTTTCTCTGTTTTGTTTTGCCAGGTTTCTGTTTTCAAGTTTCTGCTTTAATTTTTTATTTTTTTTAATCATTTAGCAGACACTCTTATCCGGAGCGACTCACAGGAGCAATAAGGGTTAAGTGCCTTGCTCAAGGGCACATCGACAGGATTTTTCACCTAGTTGGCTCGTGTGAACACAGGCAGAGAAGCACAAGAAGAGCAGGTGTGTGGCGGGAGAGGGGGTGAAAACACTTTGTTGGGGACCGCAGCAAGGCAAATTGGTGCAACAGCAAAACGTCACTTCTAGCGACAAATCAAGGAACCAATAGCGGATCTCACTGACAAATTGTTGGCAACATCTCACGGCTACATAGGGATGGGCAAGACTCCCTCATGACCAGTCCGTCCATCCTGCCAACTGTAGGCAGGGCACAGCGACTGTGCTATCACGAGCGGGGTGTGCCAAAGCACCGCTTACAGGTGCCCTCAGTGAGTGGGCTGTGGGGGCCAGCTGTTGCAGAGTCTGCCCGTTTGGCGCCCAGAAGGCCGTGGTGCTACGGCTGACTGACGGGCTTACCCAGCACCGTCTGTGATGCTGTGGAATTTTGATTCTACCACACTGTGACCAGAGTCCCCATTACTGTACCCTGAATCTGGAAGGGAGAGGAGGTAGCTAGACACATTGAGATGAGACTGAGCTGATGATTATACAGCATATTGCCTGGTCTTTCTGGTTACTCAAGCATTTGAGGGTGTGGAATATTGTTCTGCATATTGTTCTGTTTTAAAGATTATATCATGGTTTGATTATTGAGCTGCTGGCTATGTACCATTGATTAGCATATATTTGCAACCACCTGCTCAAAAGGGAGATTCATGTTCAATGCAATTATTTTACCTTTTGTTTTACCCACACTGGAATTGATACATTTCATCACATCAGAGAGGAGACGTATTGGGTGATGGCCTGAATCTCACCATATAGTCCTGGGCTCATTATCTGTCAAAGTGGGTGAGATTTATAGCATGCATATGAACAAAGCACACCACTGTTCTCTGTCAAGATGTGATGCTTTACTAGTTCAATGTGTTCCCACAATATAAACTATACCATTCCATAGCATTTCATTTCCTTGAATCCCATGTCGTCAAATTGAGAATTCAATAATAGTATGTGACCTATGTAGCATGTGATATGTACAGGTAACTGCCAAAATAATGGAAACACATGAGTAAATGAGGGATAAAAGAAGTGATTCTTGAGTTAATTAAGGAATTAACATCCCATCATGCTTACGGTCATGTATAAAAATGCTGGGCAGGCCATTATTTTGGCTACCATGGCTATGCCCTCATATAGGATGACAATGCCCCCATCCACAGGGCACGAGTGGTCACTGAATGGTTTAATGAGCATGAAAATGATGTAAACCATATACCATGTCTGTCTGTCTCCAGATCTCAACCCAATTGAACACTTATGGGAGATTCTGGAGCGGCGCTTGAGACAGTGTTTTCCACCACCATCAACAAAACACCAAATGATGGAATTTCTCATTGACGAATGCTGTCGCATCCCTCCAATAGAGTTCCAGACACTTGTAAAACCTATGCCAAGGGCATTGCAGCTGTTCTGGCTCGTGATGGCCCAACACCCTACTAAGACATTTTATGTTGGTGTTTCCTTTATTTTGCCAGTTACCTGTATGTGTATGTATGTACAGTTGAAGTCAGAAGTTTACATACACTTAGGTTGTAGTCATTAAAACTCGTTTTTCACCCACTCCACAAATTTCTTGTTAACAAACTATAGTTTTGGCAAGTCGGTTAGGACATCTACTTTGTGCATGACACAATACATTTTTCCAACAATTGTTTACAGACAGATTATTTCACTTATAATTCACTGTATCACAATTCCAGTGGGTCTGAAGTTTACATACAGTAAGTTGACTGCCTTTAAAGAGCTTGGAAAATTCCAGAAAATTATGTCATGGCTTTAGAAGCTTCTGATAGGCTAATTGACATCATTTGAGTCAATTGGAAGTGTACCTGTGGATGTATTTCAAGGCCTACCTTCAAACTCAGTGCCTCTTTGCTTGACATCATGGGAAAATCAAAAGAAATCTGCCAAGACCTCAGAAAAAAATATGTAGACCTCCACAAGTCTGGTTCATCCTTGGGAGCAATTTCCAAATACCTGAAGGTACCACGTTCATCTGTACAAACAATAGTACGCAAGTATAAACACCATGGGACCACACAGCCGTCATTCCGCCCAGGAAGGAGACGCGTTCTGTCTCCTAGAGATGAACATACTGTCAATTGTCTAGGTGATGTGGGTAAGGCGGAGTCATGCGCAGGACACAAAGATGAGTAATAATCGTAACTTTACTCAATAAACAATCTTCCATCAAGGAGAACAAAATTCCAGAGCACATAAATGAGACAACTTGAAAACAATAAACACACACAAAACCATGATGGAACCAGATGGTTAAATAAGGAATAATTTATAACGTAATGGAAAACAGGTGTGTACAATCAAGACCAAACAAAAGGAAAACTAAATGTAGATCGGTGGAGACTAGAAAGCCGGTGACGCCGAACGCCGCCCGAACAAGGAGAGGCACCAACTTCGGCGGAAGTCGTGACACGTACATTGGTGCGAAAAGGGCAAATCAATCCCAGATGTGACGATGCTGGAGGAAACAGGTACAAAAGTATCTATTAACACAGTAAAACGAGTCCTATATCGACATAACCTGAAAGGCCACTCAGCAAGGAAGAAGCCACTGCTCCAAAACCGCCATAAAAAAGACAGACTACGGTTTGCATCTGCACATGGGGACAAAGATCGTACTTTTTGGAGAAATGTCCTCTAGTCTGATGAAACAAAAATAGTACTGTTTAGCCATAATGACCATCATTATGTTTGGAGGAAAAAGGGGGAGGCTTGCATGCCGAAGAACACTATCCCAACCGTGAAGCACGGGGGTGGCAGCATCATGTTGTGGGGGTGCTTTGCTGCAGGAGGGACTGGTGCATTTCACGAAATAGATGGCATCATGAGGGAGGAAAATTATGTTGATATATTGAAGCAACATCTCAAGACATCAGTCAGGAAGTTAAAGGTTGGTCGCAAATGGGTCTTCCAAATGGACAATGACCTCAAGCATACTTCCAAAGTTGTGGAAAATGGCTTAAGGACAAGAAAGTCAAGGTATTGGAGTGGCCATCACAAAGCCCTGACCTCAATCCTATAGAACATTTGTGGGCAGAACTGAAAAAGCGTGTGTTCTGAGCAAGGAGGCCTAAAAACCTGGCTCCGTTACACCAGCTCTGTCAGGAGGAATGGGCCAATATTCACCCAACTTATTGTGGGAAGCTTGTGGAAGGCTATCCAAAACATTTGACCCAAGTTAAGCAACTTAAAGGCAATGCTACCAAATAATAATTGAGTGTATGTAAACTTCTGACCCACTGGGAATGTGATGAAAGAGATAAAAGCTGAAATTAATCATTCTCTCTACTAGACATCAGTCAGAAAGTTAAAGCTTGGTCGCAAATGGATCTTCCAAATGGACAATGACCCCAAGCATACTTCCAAAGTTGTGGCAAAATGGCTTAAGGAAATAAATCATTCTCTCTACTATTTTTCTGACATTTCACATTCTTAAAATGAAGTGGTGATCCTAACTGACCGAAGACAGGGAATTTTTACTAGAATTAAATGTCAGGAATTGTGAAAAACGGAGTTTGAATATATTTGGCTAAGGTGTATGTAAACTTCTGACTTCAACTGTATGCATGTTATAGTATGTGATATGCATCAATCTGAGTTTACTGCCCACAGGCATTTACTTAAGAGAGGACATATGTTGTTTTGGCTACTTAGTTAGAACCTTGACCAAAAGTTCCTATGTCATGAGGAGTAGATAGGTTAAGTGTAGGGTGGCATAGAGATGGAGTAGAGCGAAATGACCTCACCTCTGAGACAGAATCAAAATGCAGGGTGGCGACTGGCGTTCTTCACTCTGTAAATGGACTTCAGGAGGGTGACTCGTTCTCTAAAGTTTGTTCTTGTTGTTTTCTGTTGGAAAGAGGTATATTACTGACATCTATCCATACCTCTTTAGGGTAGTGTCTCCTTCTATAGTGATTGATGTATATATGGCACATCCTCAAAGGACAAATCACTTTGCCTGATTAAGCAAAAAACAAGTGTAATTTTGTTCACAGTGATAATATATATACAGTGGGGAGAACAAGTATTTGATACACTGACGATTTTGCAGGTTTTCCTACTTACAAAGCATGTAGAGGTCTGTAATTGTTAACATAGGTACACTTCAACTGTGAGAGACGGAATCTAAAACAAAAATCCAGAAAATTACATTGTATTATTTTTAAGTAATTAATTTGCATTTTATTGCATGACATAAAAATCATACAATGTGATTTTCTGGATTTTTGTTTTAGATTCCGTCTCTCACAGTTGAAGTGTACCTATGATAACAATTACAGACCTCTACATGCTTTGTAAGAAGTAGGAAAACCTGCAAAATCGGCAGTGTATCAAATACTTGTTCTCCCCACTGTGTGTGTATATATATATTTGAGGGATCACGTGAAATGTAGGGGTTATAAAACTCCCTCCTGGGGTAAAGGGTGCAGGCAGGCAATATAACTGACTGTGTATTGATTAAAGCTTTGATGTCGAAGACACAGTGGGGTCTGTAATGATTAGATCCCTTGATAAAGATGAGCAAAATAGACTGAACAAAATAAATAATACAAGTACGAGCTATATTATATGCTCATAAATTGTTTTTTAAAATTATTGTTTATTAATACAATTGCTCAGAAGAAGAGATTTTGTTTAACAAGTAATAAATAGCAAATTCTCAAAGTAAGGGGGGCAGAATTATTGGATCCCCTGTTTCAAATACTCCAGCACCCTCCCCTTGTGAGGAAAATGACATTGAGCCGGCATTGGCACTTGGGTTGGAACTGGTGTTATGGTCATATGAACTTCAAATAGAGGCATTTGGCCACACTCACTAGCGGTGGGTTTGAACTTCCGAAAGAACAATGCATATGCAGAAAATACCTTATACCTACTGTAAAATATGGTGGCGGATCTTTGAAGTTATGGTGCTATTTTGCTTCCAGTGGTCAATGGCATCATGAACTTTACCAAGTACCAGAACATTTTAGGCAAAAAACCAGGAGGCTGAAACTTGGCTGCGAGTGGATCTTTCAGTATGCGTCCAGTATGAAGAAAGTTGGAGGTCGTTTCACGAGCCAAAGCTAGCTAGCGTTATTGCACTGACTGGAAGTCTATGATATCTAATAGCATGCTAGCAGTTCCTATAGACTCCCAGTCATTGTGCTAACGCTAGAGTTCATCTGACTCTGGGGAAGTAGATAAAAAGCTTCATGGCCAAAATCCCAGTGTGTCCCTTTAACTAGACCAAAATGTTCCGTAGTTTTAGTCAACTGATAATAATTAAAACAAAAGATGGATGAAATTTCCCAAAATATCACTAACACTAAAAGGTATTTTAAGACTAAAACTAAATCGAAAGTAGCTGCCAGAATTAACACTGGTATGGAGGCATGGTCTAAAGAGGCCAATTTCTCTTCTCTCTCTTCATTGTTGCCTCTGTGATGCCTGGTCTCAGTGGTTCTCTCTGCAAGGCTATCATCAACTCTGTTTTTCAGCCTAAAAAAGAGAAGCATTCATTCCCCCTTGCTTACAATTTTTCAAAATGGTCTATGGTTCAACATTTGAACAACTTTTTTTATTTACAACATTTTGTTACGGTTTCCAGACAGGAAGTTTGTGAAATCGATAGATTACGGCCTAATTTATTTATTTCAATTGACGGATTTCCTTATATGGACTGTAACGCAGTAAAATCTTAGAAATGGTTGCATTTTGCATTTATATCTTTGTTCAGTATACAGTGCATTTGAAAGTATTCATACCCCTTGACTTTTTCCACATTTCCACAAGTATTCAGACCCTTTACTCAGTACTTTGTTGATTACAGCCTGTATTTGGGGAGTTTCTCCCATTCTCTGCAGGGCCTCTCAAGCTATCTCAGGTTGGATGAGGAGCGTCGCTGCACAGCTATTTTCAGGTCTCTCCAGAGATGTTCGATCGTGTTCAAGTCCGGGCTCTGCCTAGGCCCCTCAAGGACATTCAGAAACTTGTCGCGAAGCCACTCCTGCGTTGTCTTGGGTTTGTGCTTAGGGTCGTTGTCCTGTTGAAAGGTGACCCTTTGCCCCAGTCTGAGATTCTGAGCGCTTTGGCACAGGTTTTCACCAAGGATCTCTCTGTACTTTGCTCTGGTCATCTTTGCCTCGATCCTAACTAGTCTCCCAGTCCCTGCTGCTGAAAAACATCCCCACAGCATGATACTGGCACTACCATGCTTCACCGTAGGGATGGTGCCTGGTTTCCTCCAGACGTCACGCTTGGCAGTCAGGTCAAATAGTTTAATCTTGGTTTCATCAGACTGGAGAACCTTGTTTCTCATGGTCTGAGTCTTTAGGTGGCTTTTGGCAAACAAGCGGGCTGTCTTGTGCCTTTTACTGAGGAGTGGCTTGCATCTGGCCAATCTACCATAAAGGCCAGATTGGTGGAGTGCTGTAGAGATGGTTGTCCTTCAGGAAGGTTCTCCCATCTCAAAAGAGGAACTCTGGAGCTCTTTCAGAGTGAACATCGGGTTCTTGGTCACCTCCCTGACCAAGGCTCTTCTCCCCTGATTGCTCAGTTTGGCCAGGCTCTAGCAAGAGTTTTTGTGGTTCCAAACTTCTTCCATTTAAGAATGACCCAGGCCACTGTGTTTTTGGGGGACCTTCAATGCTGCAGAAATGTTCTGGTACCCTTCCCCAGATCTGTGCCTCAACACAATCCTGTCTAGGAGCTCTAATGACAATTCCTTCGACCTCATGGCTTAGTTTTTGCTCTGACATGCACTGTCAACTGTGGGACCTTATATAGACAGGTGTGTGCCTTTCCAACCAATTAATTTACCATAGGTGGAGTCCAATCAAGTTGTAGAAACATCTGAAGGATGTTCAATGGAAACAGCATGCACCTGAGATCAATTTCGAGTCTCATAGCAATACTTATGTAAAAAATGTTTTTTCTTTTTTATACATTTGCTGAAAATTATAACTGGTTTTCACTTGTCATTATGTGATACTATGTGTATATTGATGAGGGGAAAATTACTTTATCCCATTTTAGAATAAGTCTGTAAAGTAACAAAATGTGGAAAAAGTCAAGGGGTCTGAAATATTTTCCGAATGCATTGTATATGATAGGGTTGAAGGGGAAATTAATTCAGCAATATATATAATAGAATCATGTTCTTATATACTGTATGTTCTTAGCTCAGGTTTTGTGGAACAATTTAGAAGGGCTGGGAATTTCCAGGGACCTCATGATACAATATTATCACGATACTTAGCTGCCAATATGATATGTATTGCGATTCGATACTGCATTTGTATTGCGATCCAAAGTTCCATTCCAAATATTGCTCAACATATGTCTGCTGCAGAGGGACAAGAGAGCGCGACGAGAAGGACTCTCCCGCTAGAATGAACGGTATGCATCTTCTAGCGATCTATTGATAGGATCCTGTCAGTCACAAAGTTAGCGATGACAGAGAAACGCAGCAGAGAGAAAGAGGCGAAGCGCAAGGTTTTACTTGCCAAAATAAGCCCAATTCTTTTCTATGGGCTTACTTTGACCTGAACTTGTCTCCTGCTTTTCCCGCCTTTGGGACAACAACTCTCATCGTTTGGGTGGAGACATGAGCATCTCGTCATTATATACAGATCTCTAGTTTCAGTCAAATTTCCTTACGCAGACGAGAGAGCGCATGATGCTCGTGAATTTCCACATCCAATGTGGAACGATGAGTGGTAACGATAAGACGAAATATAGCCTAGTTATTGTTTTCTGACACTAATGTATTTTCTTTTTGCGTGTTTCACATAGCCAGCCATGCGGAGTCGTGGCACCAAGGAGGTTATTTACTGTGTGTTGATTGACAACTGAATAGCAAGTGTTGACTAGTTTATAAAAGGTGTCGAACTGATGAATGAAGTCGATCTCCTATATGCCTTTAGTATTCATAAATCATGCAACGAGTATACACAACATTAAGAACACCTGCTCTTTCCATGACATAGACTGACTAGAGCTGTGTTCGAATACTCATACTAACATAGTGTATACTACATACTTAATGAGTATATACTACATGCTAGCTCTTAGCCAGTCTATCGAAAGTTTATGCTGTTGCTATGCAAGCTCTTGCTAGCTAGTTAGCATAACAAATGACTAGTTAGACATTTTAGGACTTCGGCTGAGGAGTAGGGTGATTTGAGCGATCTGACCACCTTACAACGGCAGTCAAGCACCCAAGCTAACGTTGGCTAGCTTGCTAGCTACTTCCAGACACAAATGAGTGACCACTCTGACCATTTTACTCGCCCTTGCACAGCTGGTTAGGCAGTTTTCATGTTATCCAGAGCGTTGTTGACAAAATGTAATTAGGCTTTTTTTGCAGACTTTAACTGACACCGGCCATATTCAACCGGTGTTGGGCGCTCATTCATTATTCTGCGCTCTCGTACACTCAGACGAGAGTGCTCTGAAATCGGAGTAGATTGAGAGCTAATTTACAAAAAGCACCCGAATGTCCATTGAGAACGCACAACGACTATACCATTTAGCTAAGCTAAGAATGACGGGAATAATCAAGTCAATAAACGCTGGGTAGTTAGTTCGCCTATAGTTAATATAGTGGCAAGTTTGATGTATAAGTAGCTAACTAACGTAATGGTACATACTGCTGTAATGATATGCTATGTGGTTCGTAAGGACAGCATAGTTAACACATTGTGAGCCAACATAACGTGTAAGGTAACTTATTTGAAAATGTATTAATTTATTACATTGCTCAACATTCTGTTAACATTTGTCATAATTAGTTAAAGCAAGGAATTTGTATCAGCTGTCGATGGACTTCGGCTGCATATTTTCCGTCATTTTCTTCAAATCTAAAAACGATGTGAATCCACACCCATTTCTTGAAGAATTGCATTCTGGGCCCTAAAGTCCGGAAATAGTAAGTTATTTTATATTTTATTTTATTAACAACAAATCAATACAGAAAGTACATGAGGGAACACAAGTATATATAGATTATATACAATGGACAATCGAGCTAGGGGGTACAAAATCACATTACAATTACACAAGGACCTTAAGGGACATACATACACTTACAATTCTAACAGCTTTTCTGTTAGTAGAGTATTTAACTGTCTTAAATACAGTTCAATTTCTTTTTTTGTAGGGTAAAAAAAAAAAAAAAATGTGTTTGTAAATTTACACTTGTGTATATGAAATTTGGCCAAAAGAATAATGAAATTAATTACATAAAAATGTTTCAGCTTATTTCTATCGTATGTAAAGAATTCAAGCAGTACATCTCTCCACAATAGTGTAAAATCTTCATAAATGTGTTCAGTTATAAATCTACTGATGTCTTGCCACAGTTTTCTTACATGAATACAATGCCAAAAAAGATGCAACACTGTTTCTGGGTGGTCATTACAAAAGGAGCAATTTGAGTTGATGTTTTCCTTAAACTTCTTCATATAGTGGTTGGCAGGATAATATTTATGAATAATTTTAAAGGAAACTTCCTTAAATTTGTTAAGTGTGTGGCAACATCCAAACTTTTTTCCAACAGATATTATCAATAAATCCATTCCAATAAGGCATGACATAAGGTATAGATATAACATCCTGCTGAAACAAGGTTCATATCGCTCTGTTGTTGAATGGACCAAAAGAGAAACAAATATTTCCTACTGATGAGTCAACAGGGTCAATAGAAGGTCCAGAAATAGTTTCTTCTGCATGTATACTTCATATTTTGACGAATTAGGTACGTGATCCGGGAACTTTTGGCATACTAACTATATTCATACTATGACCAATAAGCATACTATATTCTCAATTCACGTCACAAATAGTATGGTTAGTGTGAGTAGTATGAGTATTCGGACACAATTTATTTCAGTGCTTTTAGGGCCCATAATGCAATTCTTCAGAAAATGGGTGTGGCTTCACAACGTTTTCAGATTTGAAGAAAATGGCAGAAATATGCAGCCGAGTCCAACGAGAGCTGATACAAATCCGTTTAACTAATTATGACAAATATTAACAGAATGCTGACCAATGTAATAAAGTAATACATTTTCAAATAAGTTACGTTATACCTTATGTTGGCTGACAATTTGTCAGCTACGCTATCCATATGATCTGCAAAGCATTTCATTATAGCAGTATGTACCGGGTATGTTAGCTACTTACTGTAACGTTGGTTGGCTACTAATACATCGAACTTGCCGGTATATTTACTTTATGCTATCTAACTATCCAACGTATATTGACTTGATTATTCAAGTCATTCATAGCTTAGCTAAGTGGTATAGTGATGTGGGTGTGTTGGTAAATTCGCACTGGCTATCTACTCTGATTTCAGAGCACTCTCGTCTGACTGCCAGAGCGCAGAATAACTGATGAATTACAACACCTGTTGAATGTGGCCGGTGTCAGTATCTGTACTGATGGCGCAAAAGCCATGACAGGGAGACATAGTGGAGTAGTAACGCGCGTGCAAGCAGTTGCCCCCGACACCACTTGGATGCACTGCAGTATCCACCGAGAGGCTCTTGCTGCCAAGGGAATGCCTGACAGTTTGAAAGATGTTTTGGACACTACATTGAAAATGGTTAACTTTGTTAAAGCAAGGCCCCTGAACCCGCATGTATTTTCTGCACTATGCAATGATATGGGCAGCGACCATGTAATGCTTTTACAACATACAAAAGTGCCATGGTTATCAAGGGGGAAAGTATTGACATGTTTTTTTGAATTGAGAGATGAGCTTACTGTTTTCTTTACTGACATTAATTTTCACTTGTCTGACTGCTTGCATGAGGATGAGTTTCTCACACGACTGGCCTATCTGGGTGATGTTTTTTCTCGCCTGAATGATCTGAATCTAGGATTACAGGGACCCTCCGCAACTGTATTCAATGTGCGATACAAAATTGAGGCTTTGATTAATAAGTTGGAGCTCTTCTTTGTCTGCATTAACAAGACCAACAGACAGCTATTTCTGTAATTGTATGATTTTTTTTGTTTGCAAATGAACTCAAGCTTACAGACAATGTCAAATGAGATATAGCGAAGCATCTGAGTGAGTTGGGTGCACAATTACGCAGGTACCTTTCCGAAACGCATGACACAAACAGCTGGATTCGTTATCCCTTTCATGCCCTGCCTCCAATCCACTAACCGATATCTGAACAAGAGAGCCTCATCAAAATTGCAACAAGCGGTTCTGTGAAAATGTTATTTAATCAGAAGCCACTGCCAGATTTCTGGATTGGGCTGCGCTCAGAATGTCCTGATTTGGCAAATCGAGCTGTTAAGACACTGATGCCCTTTGCAACAACGTACCTATGTGAGAGAGGATTCTTGGCCCTCACTAGCATGAAATAGAGCATGAACTAGCATAAATACAGGCACAGACTGTGAAAAATTATTTAAGACTGAGACTCTCTCCAATTCAAACCAGCATTGCAGAGTTATGTGCGACCTTTCAAGCACACCCTTCTCATTAACCCGTGGTGAGTTATTCACAATTTTCGATGAACCTATAAGGTTTTATATGTAAGATGGTTAAATAAAGAGCAAAATTATTTATTATTATTATAT